>NW_026942250.1:0-8960 GCF_024139115.2 Armigeres subalbatus
AGCTCCGAAGTGTAAACAATTACTTTTCCACAGAATTCCTACAATAAAATCAGAAATGTTGAAAGGAACAAATAATCAACCAATAGTGATGTGAAATCTTCAAATCCATCCTGTTCATTTGAGCTGCACGATTCGAACAAAGCTCGAAGGTATTCGAACACCTCCGATGAACATCACCCGCAAAGTCGGTGCCTTCACAGAACTAACGATTGCTACACGCCCCTCAGGGCTGTGGAGACTGGTGAGCGCGGTAGTGCCGATGGAAGCCAAGATGGCACAGCGGTAATCCTGCCCTATCGTTGCGGCTTCTTCCGTTGAAAGTGAGACAGAAGTGCACCCCCACGAAAAGAAAAAAAAAACTGGCGTCGAAGCGTGTGTTTATTACGAGCGAGTGTTTACGGTTGAAGGTGGTTTCGTTTACAGTTTGGTGGCTTTCTGAGTGATTCGCTTAGGAATAAGATACCTTCCTATCCGGGAAAAGTGATGAAGCTGAAATCGCTAGATTACGCGGAAATTATCGAGAGTTTTACCAATCGCTATGAAAACATTATAAAGAAGGTACGTTCGTGGGTTATGGGGTGGATGTAATTTGAAAGACAATGGGAATTGTAACAGATAAAAATCACTATCCATAACATTAACTATTTTACTTAACGAGATTAGTTCAACGAAAATAATTTTCAACAGGAACCTATCTAAATTTCGGTTAGCATTGCAGAAATCAATGCGTGCTAAAAAGTTGATTTTAAAAATATATTCAGTTCAGCTATATGTCTGATATTAGAAAATGGATCTCATCAGTGGCCTTCTGAGCTGTGGAGGACGACGGAGGTACTTTGTAGCTAATTCCGGCAGGAATTCATCCAAATTTCGATAGGAATTCATCCTAATTCCGATAGGAATTCAACCTAATTCCGAAAGGAATTCATCCTAATTCCGATAGGAATTCATCCGACATTCATTCCGACAGGAATTCATCCGAATTCCGACAGGAATTCATTAGAATTCCGACAAGAATTCATCCGAATTCCGACAGAAATTCATCCGAATTCCAACAGGAATTCATCCGAATTTCGACAGGAATTCATCCGAATTCCGACAGGAATTCATCCGAATTCCGACAGGAATTCATCCGAATTCCGACAGGAATTCATCCGAATTCCGACAGGAATTCATCCGAATTCCGACAGGAATTCATCTGAATTCCGGCAGGAATTCATCCGAATTCCGACAGGAATTCATCCGAATTCCGACAGGAATTCATCCGAATTCCGACAGGAATTCATCTGAATTCCGGCAGGAATTCATCCGAATTCCGACAGGAATTCATCCGAATTCCGACAGGAATTCATCCGAATTCCGACAGGAATTCATCCGAATTCCGACAGGAATTCATCCGAATTCCGACAGGAATTCATCCGAATTCCGACAGGAATTCATCCGAATTCCTACAGGAATTCATCCGAATTCGACAGGAATTCATCCGAATTCCGACAGGAATTCATCCGAATTCCGACAGGAATTCATCCGATTTCGACAGGAATTCATCCGAATTTCGACAGGAATTCATCCGAATTTCGACAGGAATTCATCCGAATTTCGACAGAAATTCATCCGAATTCCGACAGGAATTCATCCGAATTCCGACAGGAATACATCCGAATTTCGACAGGAATTCATCCGAATTTCGAAAGGAATTCATCCGAATTTCGACAGGAATTCATCCGAATTTCGACAGAAATTCATCCGAATTCCGACAGGAATTCATCCGAATTCCGACAGCAATGCATCCGAATTCCAACAGAAATTCATCCGAATTCCGACAGCAATGCATCCGAATTCCAACAGAAATTCATCCGAATTCCAACAGGAATTCATCCGAATTCCGACAGGAATTCATCCGAATTCCGACAGGAATTCATCCGAATTCCGACAGAAATGCATCCGAATTACGGCAGGAATTCATTCGAATTACGGCAGGAATTCATCCGAATTCTGACAAGAATTCATCCGAATTCCGACTGGAGTTCATCCAAATTTTGACAGGAATTCATTCGAACTCCGACAGGAATTCATCCGAATTCCGACAGGAATTTATTCGAATTCCCACAGGATTTCATCCGAATTCCGACAGGAATTCATCCGAATTCCGACAGGAATTCATCCGAGTTCGACAGGAATTCATTCGAATTCCAACAGGAATTCATTCTAAATCAGACGAGAATTCATTCTAATTCCGACAGGAATTCATCCGAATTTTGACAGGAATTCATCCGAATTCCGACAGGAATTCATCCGAATTCCGACAGGAATTCATCCGAATTCCGACAGGAATTTCGACAGCAATTCATCCGAATTCCGACAGGAATTCATCCGAATTCCGACAGGAATTCATCCGAATTCCGACAGGAATTCATCCGAATTCCGACAGGAATTCATCCGAATTCCGACAGGAATTCATCCGAATTCCGACAGGAATTCATCCGAATTCCAACAGGAATTCATCCAAATTCCGACAGGAATTCATCCGAATTCCGACAGAAATTCATCCGAATTTCGACAGGAATTCATCCAAATTCCAACAGGAATTCATCAGTTCCGACAGGAATTCATCCTAATACCGACAGAAATACATCCGAATTTCGACAGGAATTTATCCGAGTTCCGATAGGAATTCATCTGAATTTCGATAGGAATTCATCTGAATTCCGATAGGAAATCATCCGAATTCCGACAGGAACTCTGCCAGGAATTCAACCGACGGCCGGCAGGAATTCTTCCAAATTCCGGCAGGAGTTCATCCGAATTTCGACAAGAATTCATTCGAATTCCGATAGGAATTAATCCGAATTCCGACAGGAATTCATTCGAATTCCGACAGGAATTCATCCGAATTCCGACAGGAATTCATCCGAATTCCGACAGGAATTCATCCGCATTCCGACAGGAATTCATCCGAATTCCGACAGGAATTCATCCGAATTCCGACAGGAATTCATCCGAATTCCGACAGGAATTCATCCGAATTCCGACAGGAATTCATCCGAATTCCGACAGGAGTTCATCCGAATTCCGACAGGAATTCATCCGAATTCCGACAGGAATTCATCCGAATTCCGACAAGAATTCATCCCAATATTGACAGGAATTCATCCGAATTCCGACAAAAATTTATCTGAATTCCGACAGAAATTCCGACAGGAATTCATTCGAATTCCGACAGGAGTTCATCCGAATTCCGACAGGAATTCATCTGAATTCCGACAGGAATTCATCCGAATTCCGACAGGAATTCATCCGAATTCCGACAGGAATTCATCCGAATTCCGACAGGAATTCATCCGAATTCCGACAGGAATTCATCCGAATTCCGACAGGAATTCATCCGAATTCCGACAGGAATTCACCCAAATTCCGACAGGAATTCATCCGAAATCCCAAAGGAATTCATCTGAATTCCGACAGGAATTCATCCGAATTCCGACAGGAATTCATCCAAATTCTGACAGGAATTCATCCGAATTCTGACAGAAACTCATCCGAATTCCGACAGGAATTCATCCGAATTTCAACAGTAATACATCCGAATTCCGACAGGAATTCATCCGAATTCCGACAGGAATTCATCCGAATTCCACAGGAATTCATCCGAATTCCGACAGGAATTCATCCGAATTCGACAGGAATTCATCCGAATTCCGACAGAATTCATCCGAATTCCGACAGGAATTCATCCGAATTCGACAGGAATTCATCCGAATTCGACAGGAATTCATCCGAATTCCGACAGGAATTCATCCGAATTCGACAGGAATTCATCCGAATTCCGACAGGAATTCATCCGAATTCCTGACAGGAATTCATCCGAATCTGACAGGAATTCATCCGAATTCCGACAGGAATTCATCCGACCTGGACAGGAATTCATCCGAATTCCGACAGGAATTCATCCGAATTCGACAGGAACTCATCCGAATTCCAATAGGAATTCATCTAAATTCCGACAGGAATTCATCCGAATTCCGACAAAAATTCAATTCCGATAGAATTCATCCAAACTCCGAAATTCGAAAGAAATTCATCCGAATTCCGGAAGAAATTCATCCCAATTCCGGAAGGAATTCATCCGAATTCCGACAGGAATTCATTCGAATCCCGACCAGGAATTCATCTGAAATTCGACAGGAATTCATCCGAATTCCGACAGGAATTCATCCGAATTCCGACAGGAATTCTTCCGAATTCCGACAGGAATTCTTCCAAATTCCGACAGGAATTCTTCGGAATTCCGACAGGAATTCTTCCGAATTCCGACAGGAATTCATCCGAATTCCGACAGGAATTCATTTGAATTCAGACAGGAATTCATCTGAATTCAGACAGGAATTCATCCGAACTCCGACAGGAATTTATCCAAATACCGACAGGAATTTTCCGAATTCCGCCAAGAATTCATCCTAATTCCGACAAGAATTCATCCGAATTGCGACAGGAATTCATCCGAATTCCGACAGGAATTCATCCGAATTTCGGCAGGAACTCATCCGAATTGCGATAGGAATTCATTAGAATTCCGACAGGAATTCATCCGAGGTTCGACGGAAATTCAACCGCATTTTGACAATTCCAAAATCCGACAGGAATTTATCCGAATTCCGACAGCAATTCGTCTGAATTTCGACAGGAATACATCCGAATTCCGCCAGGAATTCATCCGAATTTCGAAAGAAATTCATCCGAATTCCGAGAGAAATTCAACTGGTTTTTGACACTTCCGATTTCCGATAGGAATTCATCTGAATTCCGACAAAATATCATCCCAATTCCGTCAAAGTTCATCTGAATTCCGACAGGAATTCATCCGAACTCCGATAGGAACTCATCCGAACTCCAATAGGAACTCATCCGAATTCCGACTGGAATTCATCCGAATTCCGAAAGGAATTCATTTGAACTCCGACAGAAATTCATTCTAATTCCCACATTCCCTGTTGGTTCCTTGGAATTCGGATGACAGGAATTCTTCAAAATTCCAAGAGGAATTCATTCGAACTCCAAGAGGAAATCATCCAAATTCCAACAGGAATTCAATCGAATACCAACAGGAATTTATCCGAATTCCCACAGAAATTCATCCGAATTGCGACAGAAATTCATCCGAATTCCAGCACGAATTCATACGAATTGCAACAGAAATTCATCCAAATTTCGACAGGAATTCATCCGAATTTTGACAGGAATTCTTCCGAATTCCGACAGGAATTCTTTTGAACTCTGACAAGAGTTAATCCGAATTACTACAGGAATTCCTCGCATACCAACAGGAATTCATCCGAATTTCGACAGGAAGTCATCGGAATCCCGACAGGAATTCATCCCTATTTCGACAAGAATTCATCCCAATTCCGGCAGGAATTCATTCTCATTTCGGCAGGAATTCATCCAATCTCCGACAGGAATTCATCCGAATTACAATTCCGAATTCCGACAGAAATTCATCCGAATTCCGACTGGAATTCATCCGAATTCCGAATCCGAAAACATTTTATGCATCGTGTTCATTTAAAATGAATTTTGACACCTTCTAAACGCCAAAACCTTCAAGTTCATTCGGTGCATCAGGTTCTGCAGCGTCTGTATGTAACCGCAAACTGATGACTGATTAATAGTACTTCGCATTGGACTCGGGGGCAGCCAACCAATCACGAACTCGACCTCCGAGTCCTTGTCTGGTTCATGCTGCAGAACCTTGAAAATTGATTTTTTGGAAATTTATTAAATTTGAATTAATTCATTAGGAACCCAATTCAAAATTATAATAATTTCAAGTCGTTGGATTGGCAAGTTTGGTCTTTGTTCCAATTTAAGATCAAGGCTTGAAGGATTTGCGGCACTCGCACTCGCAGAAAATTTAAAATCCTGCCAAGGCATGATTGAAAACTTTTGATTGTTAACTGCGAAAATACAAACACAATGTGGACAGGCAGCTCAACATCCGAAAGGAACATGAGTTTATTCTGGGAATTGAGATTAAATCAAAACGGTTTGGAAAGTTTATTGGTCATTTGACTTTAAACAATTGGAAGTGAAACATTACATTTCTGTTAGATTAGTCTAAAATAGTTGATCATACTTTGTTTTGTAATTGACAAATTATTATTTCATTTTTTAAATATAAGACTTGGCTGCATGCAATCTTTAAAACTATTCCGGTATTTCCACTCATGCTTAAATCTAAAATTTTAATTCTTTTTTTCGTATCTGTTCCCCCTCAGATGCGCTTCCAACAGCGCCAACAACAGGAACGGGATCAACGCAAGGTGGAAATGATATCCACCACGAAAGCCACGGCCGCCTCGGTAGCAGCGCTACATCACACCGCCGGAAGTAACGGCAGTAGTAACACCGTCCGTACCTCGACCATTAGCGCGTACTCGACTACAACGACCTCCTCCACAACCTCAACGGGCACCGCCGGTGCCGGGGGTGACCTCTCGGCGTCGCTCGGAGCGGGCAAGGTGCGACAAATGTTTGACGAGCGCCGCCACCACCGGGTAGCCGGAATCGACAAAAGTTACCCGCTGCAGCCAATCCAACAGCAGCAACAGCAGCTGCAGCCAGCCGGGAAGCCCGCCGTCAACGGTAGTAACGTTTCCAACGGTAACCCGACTAAGGGGACGGCCGCAGGTCTGAATAACAAAACACGTGTCCCGCCGATTTCGGCCAACACGAAAGCGCGCCTCGCAATGCAGCAACAACGACCACAGCAGCAAGAAAATGGAAACCACGTGGAGGTAAGTTCGGTGGGTGGCCAAGGGTGGAAATCAAAGCCTGAAGACCAGTTGGGCGATGTAATTATCGACCATGGCTACCAAACTGGAAGGAAATGGGTCTGTTGGGTAAATGGGAAAACTTTTAAGATTAACATCACGCGTTGAATCGCATTTTCGGGCTCGATTTTCGGATTGTTTGAGTGAACCCTTTTGTGGTGCTTACCAAGATGATGTTTGCTCAAAGCTATTAATATGCTGTAAACAAAGTACCTTCTACACATGAAATAGAATTTCAATTTACGTGAAGGAACATCACAAAGTAAAAGTTCTGCCTAACTTTGAACCAAGTTTGAGTAATTTGACTTTCAGAGAGGAAAAAAAATTAAATAGGAATTTAAAGTCTTAGTATATCAGTAAATCCCAAGTAATTGTTTCTTTTGCAATTCTGATATTCTATTTTGTATATTTCATTAAAACTACAAAAAAAAAATCCCGTTTTTTAACATTGTCGAAATTACAGATGCATATTTTCTTTAATTTGCTACTCATTCGTTGGTTATAAATTGACTCATTTTCGATGCGTTTAACAAGTAATAAAAAAGTATTGAATAAAACTATCGTTATCTAGATCTAACATTCTGATGCAAAAATATCGATTATCTTATTTTCCAGACCTTGAAAGCCGCTTCCTTCGACGACAACGAGAACCTATTGGATGACGAGAAATTTCCAGGTAATTACACGTGTCAAACACGATTACAGTGCCGTCCCTCCAACCTTTTCCTGTACAAATAACGGTAAAAATACCCAATCGATATCCTTCGAACGTCAATCTCCCGCTCGAGACTTTGAGTGACAGGGCGGTTTGTCTCGGACCCATTACCTACAATATGCCGTTTCCCCCACTTACGCTAATGGCAGACGAAAACAATCGCACGTGTCATGTCAATTTGCCGAGTAGATATACAAATTTTGAGCACGGTCGGTTACGTTCCATACCGGTATTGTTGCACCATCAAATCTAATTTCCATTCATGCCTTCAGGTCGTAATGTCGCGATGATTCCGATGTATTTTGGCAAGTCTGAAGGGGGAAACATGGAAGCACTGACTCGGGGTTGGCATCTACCTGTATGCCTTTTACTACTTCAGGAAAAGTGGGAATTTGATTTCGTTTCAGATACGAGAAACGCAGTGGTTGTTATAGATGAAAAATATCAAATTAAAGTAAAAAAAATCAGAAAATTTAAGATTACAAAGCAAATTTGTGTAATAATGTTATCCATGGTAAAATGAAGCGAACGGTTATTAAAAACTAATTAAACTTCATCCCGCACGTGTTGATCGAATTGAGAAAATTTTAAAACCTAATCATCATGTAGAATTTTCATAATCGAGCCACTGTGCGTAACAGGTGAAATGGAAACGAATCCCTTACCCTTTTCTCTGCCACATCATGTCATATTGTCGTTTATAAAATGAAGGATGTAATACATTCAATTCAATGTCTACATGTTAATAATTTATTATCAAACATCAAATCTGCTTTAACATTCTTCAAAAAAAAATTTGCAGCACTGCATTCCATGACTGGCCGCCTCGCATAGTGAGTTTTTCCACAGTTAGACTGGACCCGATTGGAATTCGGAACCAGCTACATAGCCCCAATTTGGATATGTTTTGTCTCGTCATTAGTTTAACGCCAACATCGATAATTATCGTTTCGATGTCGTTATGATCCTGATAAAGCTGGCATTGATTTATCGTGTTTTTCAAGTGCTTGATGATTTATCGATGATTACCCTGGTCGACAATAAGATAGTGACATTTTTTGAATGACTGTGAAAATTTGTATCCTAGGGGTTCGTTGCTTTCCAAGTCATCTACATGTTTTAAGTGAATATGGTGAAGAACACCAAGAAATTTCGGTAATCTGATATATTTATGTCCCTCGAGTATTTGACAATATAAATAAGAATATTAAAAAATGTTCATTATGAAATAGACATGCGAACAGACGGAGACACATGCCCTAGTAACATTTTGGTTATATGCTGGTTTTATAACACTCTTGTAATGTAAATTGTGGTCTTCAAGAGCGTTATAAAACTTAAAATGTTACTTGGGATGGTGCATGGATTTTTTAGGATTGATTTTTTTGTGCAAACGAATCTGTGTCAAAGGGTCG
>NW_026942251.1:0-56931 GCF_024139115.2 Armigeres subalbatus
AATCGAATGATGTTCAACGGATCGATGGTGCAAAGTCAGGTGCGTAGGCTTATAGCGGGTCTAGCATTGTCTATTATCCGATATGGCGTACCAGCATGGTCCAAAGCACTAGAGGCCAGGTGCAATGTTAGAAATTAATCAGGTACACCGGATGATGTGTCTGCAGGTTGTAAGCACATACCGCACCATATCGCATTAAGCGGTCGGTGTGCGTCTTTGCTGTGATGATGCCGATAGATATACTTCTGTTGGAAGATGTGGAAAGCTTCAACGATAAGGACTCGGTGCAAGTGCGACGTGTCAAGAGAGCAGCTTTGTTGCTCAAATGGCAAAGAGCATGGGACACTGCAGTCAAAGTTCGTTGGACCCACAGACTGATTCCGGAGGTGTCGAATTGGATTACAGTAGACGTTCTATAACTGCAAGTGATATGTTCGGGTTCGCAGAATGTGAAGGTCACCATGTGATGTTTGAACGCAATGCCATGGCTTGTCAGCGGTATGGATACAACCTCGTTGAGAGAATGTGTCGGGAAAACGTTATATGGAATGCGGTGAACACAGCGTCTCAACAGATTATGTCGAAACTACAGCGCTAGTTGCATCTTGAACAAAACCAGCAGCTGCAGTAGATGTGTGTGATGCATGTATGGAGATATAGATATCGACTCCTACGCGCGTTTTTGATACAGACCGCAAGGTTACTATCATAGCTTGCGATCGAAGGGTGTCCATGTTGTGTTATAACGTCGAGTGCGTTAGCATAAGCGTGAGCGTTCTTAATAGTCCTCCCCTGACGTATTACTTAATTGCGGGCCGGGGACAAGGACTGATGAAAGGGTTTTGGTTTTAGTGGCTCGGAGCCCATCCCCACACTACCTCCACACTTTTCCAGTAAGGTCCCCCGGCCTGCATTTAAGCATTACTTGGGGAGGGTGTCTACTATTGAGCATCTTTAAGCGGGTACTTCCAGAGCCAGATTCTGATTTATGAAACGAATTCAGAATGAAAGCTGAACAGCTGACATTCCACAAGGCTCCATATTCAATCCAACGCTGTGGAACGTAATGCACAACAGGGTGCTAATGCTGAAATTACTCAAAGGCGTGAAGATCTTCGTCGTCTGTTTAATTGTTCATTCGTCTTCGGTTGGATCGTACAGACTACTCTTATTCTAAGTTCCTTATTCTAGATTTGAAACAATACTTGGACACGTTAAAATCAAACAAATTACAAACATTATTAAAGCTCTAAAGGCAGGAGCTAAAGGGATTATTGTATCCGTACGTTGTTCGGTGGGTTGGGACAGCGAGTAAATCAGCGTGACGCAGGCTATGGCTAGGTATGCTCAACTGTACATCCACGAGCAAGTCCGGACAGTCTATGTTACTACTGATGATGTCATACACTACAAGTCTTCTGAAGGTGAGTCGTCTTGTTGAGAGTAGTTCCAGGTTAATTAGCTGACATCGGGCTCTATAGTCAGGTAAGTGCATTGATCGTTCCACGGTAGGTGCCGAAGTGCAAAACGGATGAACTGTTTTTGAATTCGTTCAATGCGAATCACTTGGGTCGTATGGTACGGCGTCCAAATAGGGCAGCATATTCCAAAATACTCCTCACAAGTGCACAGTACAGGCTTTCAAAGGTGTAAACATCGGTGAAATGAGCTGCATTCCTACGAATAAATCCAAAAATGCGAATGCCTTCGCCGTTATTGCAGAAATATGTTCGTTGAACCGCAATTTCGAGTCCATTGTAACGCCCAAGTCACGAATCGACGAAACACGCTCTAGTGCAGCATCGGCAAAAGTATAGCTGTACATTATTGGGGATATGATTCGGCAGAAGGTGATGACTTTACATTTCGCCACATTCACGCTCATTCCGTTTTCATCGCACCAACGGCGGAGTACGTCAATATCAGTTTGAAGAGCAGCACAATCCAGCAAAGAGTGTATTACTCTGAAAATTTTGAGGTCGTCAGCGTACAGAAGCTTTGCAGAGGTAAGAGCAGTTGGTCAAGTCATTGATATACAGTATAAACAGTAAAGGTCCCAGCACGCTGCCCTGTGGCACACCCGAGGTAATGCTGGAAAGTCCTAGACCGTGAGGCATCAACACGAACGAAAGCCTTTCTGCCAGTCAGGTATGACATTATCCAATCTGCTATCCATTCAGGGAAACCCAAGTGCCGTAACTTTGCAACGGCATGTTGGTGAGGCACAGTGTCGAAAGCTTTCAGAAAAATCTACGTATACGGAGTCCACCTGATTGCGCTTCTTGACTTCTCGACGGAAGAGCGCATTAGAATAACATAGCAGATTCGTTGTACTAGAGCGTTGAGGAAGAAAACCGTGCTGATGAATTGAAATGAGTGGTTTAACAGCAGATAACAAAACCTTTATGAACTAATGGATTCAAGAAGTTTTCCAACACAACAAAGAATGGAAACTCCACGGTAGTTATTAACTTTGCGCAAACTTCAGATTTGTGAATTGGAATCATCGTTGCTGTTCTTCCATAGTCCAGGAAACGTTTTTCACTCAACGATCTGTTGAAAGTAGTGTTAGTGGGACCGCTAGTGATTCAGCACAGACTTTCAGCAGGAAAGGCGTGAGGCCATCAACTCCGGCACCTTTTGAAGCATCTAAATCGCGAAGAGCTTTCAACACTTCTAGGTCGGAGAACAGGAAGGGCGCGAGGTCAATATCGTGCGGCAGAACATTCGAAAAACTACCTGGGTGAGTTTGCGGAGGGTTCACACTGAACACACTCTGAAAAAAAGTCGGCGAAGAGGTTCGCAGCTTCATCAGATGTGGTAGTTGTAGTGTCGCCATAAACAACATTGTTCGGAACTTGATTAGCCGTCTTTTGCGATTTGATAAATCTCCAAAACCAGGACGGATTATTTTTAAGATTTGATTGGAGGTCGTCCATATATCTTCGGTAACTGGCATCGAGGAGGTCGTTGTAGAGGTTTCTACCTGTTGGAGGGAAACTCTGTTCCCGTCAGTTTTGTTAGCGATGTACTGTTTGCGTAGCTTCCTCAATCTGTTTCGCAGGTTTCTGGAGTTGAGCATTCCACCAAGGCTTGTTATTAACACCTCGATTAATGCGACGACGGCGAGGAGCTATAAGGTGCAATATTTCGTACAACTTGTCGTAAAAACAGCAGTACGGTAGCATCTACTGAGTGCCCATGGAAATGATGACTCAATCAACCGCAGAAAGCTCTGTAAAGTGAAGTAAAATCGCAGCGCCGCCGCAAGTCGTAATCCATGGGATCCGGTTCCTGGTCAGAATAACGTGGTATGAGGCAGCAGGTGTCGATATGCAACACTACCGGTGGATGGTACTCGTCGATTGGTATGAGCGGCAGAACGGGCTGAGAGATGTCCATGTTGTCAGAAGCATTTGTGAAAACCAAGTCGAGCAGCCTATTGTTACGGTTAACGAAGGGTTGATTTGCACCAAACCACATGTCGAGATGGCTTCGCTAAGGGAAATTTCTTGCTCGCTAGATGCGTTAGTTGTCAGATAGCCGTTGATGTCGTCATCGAAGATCCATTGAAGATGAGGAGATTATAATCCCCAAGCAGCAGGAAAACGTCATTAACGGATGATTTATCAATTAAGCATTGCACTGCCGTACAGTGGGTAGCATAAAGCTCGCAATCGGAATTCGGGCGAAGATAGATACCGAAAATATGCAGAGAGTTATGAGGAGTGTCAATGTGACTGCGACTTGTTCAAGTGCACAGCAGTTAGATAGGGACACTTCAGTACATTGCAATTCACGTTTGACTGCAACCAATACGCCACCGCCTCTAGAAAGACCACTGGTAAACTTGCTACGGTCGCAACAAAAAATGGAGTAGTCCGATGAAAGCTCCGAATTACAAATATCGGATTTGAGCCAAGTTTCTGATAGCACAACAACATCGTAATCGCAGGATGAGAGTCGTAACTTCAAAACGGTTGTCTTAGGTTGTCTGGTGCTGGATGACGCAGTTGAAACTTGGATGAATGGGGTCAAGCTGCAGCTGGCTCACTACAAAACATAAATAGTGTTGATCAGCACCTGTAGAGTGATTCAGCGGATGCAGATTACCGTAGGGCATTTCGCCGGTGCGAGCTTTGAGATATCCTATAGGAGTGATGATTGACGCCCGGTTGAATTTGAACACCTAGCAAGGATCAAACCGAAGTCGGTGGTCCAAAAGCCAACAGTAGGCGTCTTTTGGATATCGTATCATATGTGATACTGAGGTGCGGATGCTCAGCCTATGCTCAAAACGAACCTTAATCGCAGGAAATTGAACAACGAGTTTCTTCTGATAGTCATACGAGTCGTGAGTACCTAAAGAACAATTATTTCGTAGAAGGCAGTTTGCGTTATCTCCAGGATGATTCCAATCTACATAACTCTAGCAGAGGATATAGAGTGCTACCGAAAGAGATAAAAAAGAAATATGAGAAATGATGAGACTGGATTCTATTGTCAATTGGCAGCAGGAGTGGAAAATAGAAGGTGGACCCACCGGTTTATCCCTTAAGGGCAGATAACATCGCACAGCGAAAATGCCACGTGGAAAATAAAACTGAGTCATGGCACTGTTGAAACTGCAGCATAGATGAAGAAGTGATCAGCAAATAAGTGTCGATTCGGAGATATAATCAGCGCAGTGAGTAGTGTTTGACCGGAAGTCTTTTGCTAACCGGAATCGTCGAACCGACCTCGGCACTCGAACAGCCAATCTACTGAAAAAAGAAGAAGAAAGAATAAGCGTGGGATGTAGGGCACCGTCAATGCGGATGCCATTTACCACTGGAACCACAATGTAAGACAATTTTCTCAGAAATGCAATGCATTCAAATTGATAGAAATAGATATGAATTGATGAAAATAGTGGAATGGAGCCCCATAAAGATCACTTCACACCTCGGAAAAAAAAATCCGTGGGATTTCGGTCCCCGTGCATTTTAAATGGGGCCGGCATTTTGATTTTCCGTGCCCAAATTCCGAAAACATCACATATGCAAAAATGCATGGGGAAAAATCCGCGGACCAAATTCTCAAAGTGTGAGGCTACCTTAAGGTAGCCCAAGGTATGGTACACAGTCAATTGCACCCACCAAGATCTTATCGATCACGCTGAGAAGTAAGGAAAGATGAAATGCATCCTTGTCTCGTATCAGCGAATATCCGAATGAGGTTAGTCAAAGCTCCGACCCTATCTGAAAATCCCTTGCATCCCTGGGTGTCACACAGATTTTCGTGATTCAGACAACAGAAATCCCTTCCGTAGTCAATGAATTGTGAATAAAGCGACACTTCCAACTTGCTGCCGTACTGCAGAATGATGAGGAGTAGGGCAAAATAATGCGTAATAGTTGCTACAACATTCGCACAGATAGCATAGGGTCAGCCCTGAACACCTCCGCCGACAGTCGATCTACCTTGGAGGCCCCTTTGGATTTCATGCTTTGGATTGCTGCTTTGTAAAGAACACTGGCTGAGACTTGCAGAAACTATTCGATGTGCTCGAACCAACATTTCAGATGTCCAAGTTAGTGAGTAATTGCTAATCTTCGGTTGTTGCAGCCATCCTTTCCGTCCTGTCCTGTTAGCAGCAGCACCCGCCTCCCACTTACAGAGACACATACCGTTCACGGGACTCGTACTTTACTCCTCTGATTCTCCCCGTTCCTCAACCGTTGCATATCTACGCTCCTCAATCTTTCGTCGGGTTACATCTCTGTAATCCGTTCTTTTCGCTAAGTGCACAGCACATCCAAGTTGTTGTCGCCGGTTGCATAAAAGAATTCTTCCTCGCCCACTTCTCTTTTACGTTACCACCTTCCAGAATATCCACTACCCGAGCTCTTCAATGAACGATCTCTTTACAGCTGGATCTTCTAGTCGGTTTATTTTGATTCGTCACCCGTACCTCTCCTCCCGCCGCTGTATCCGAGTAATGCGTAGTCGGATCTCGCCAATTAGAAAATGATAATCAAAAGTCTTCAGCGCTGCGTTTATTACGGGCACCGTCTCCATTTTCAGCTTATCCACTACCAGAGGAGCTAAATAATAGACCTGTCAACTAAAAGCAGCTCAGACCTGTCAACTAAAACCCTCCTCCACGATATATTTTCACGACGCATGATTGGAGCAAGGACAACCGTGGATGCCAGAGAAAAGACACGACATGTCAGTCACTCACCGAACCAACTGATCCAGCTGAAACGTTGGCTCGACCACTTAGGGTCTGGTCTCAATTGGATAATTAAAACTGAAATTAAACTTAAAAGTGACATTTCAATAATTATCGAATAACCCCTGCTCGCATGAGCAAGATTACTTTTTGACAGATATCGAATCATTTTCCATAGATGTCCTATTGGAATTGCTGGGTAGCACCAGCCACTCTTATAACAGGGTGATTTTTTAATTTTCGAACTGTCACTTTTAAGTTTAATTCTCCAAATGAGACAGACCCTTAGAACAACTTTTTCAAGTTTTGACGACTTATCCTAATTCGGATATAGGGAAAGATTGACAATTCTCCGACAGCAGCTGGCACGATTCCGTTGCGCACGATCAAGTCAGAGCCATTTTGTCACGGTTTGCATCATCCTGGAGCAGGTCAATGAATTTCAAGAGTCCCTCTATTTGGTACTGATTGATCACAGAGTCCTGCACAATGAAATCGCTAGAGTAAGGCAAGGAGGGATGTATTATATCTCTGTTGCGGTTACCCATCGTAATCGACGAAATAATGGACCGCTCTAGCAGCCCACCAGCATAGAGCAATCGAACGATCTCAACCCAGATGATGATACTGATTTATCAACGCAACAGCGCTCTACCATGCACTATGGGGAATCAGGTGGCCGAAAATAAAAAATCGACTTTCTCTGATTCGTAATTCAAGTTGACCTACTAAATGCTAATGCTTTATTGGAGTATTAAACCCCAGCATATCAGCACTCTAAGCCATATGGTTATCAAGATATAGGCATTAGAGCCAGACACTTTTTAGTTCTTGAAAAATCAATGCATTATTCAACTGTCAATATCTTCGGCTACAGTAGCTCTTTTCCAACTCTTTAAAAAGTTTCTGAAAGCTTGTTTCATGGACTTGCGAAGATGGGAAAATAGGTAGTGAAACATCCGAAAATGACCCGAAGAAAAAAATTTTTTTTTTTCATACAAAAAGTTCCATACAAAAAAAGTTTCTCAAAGTTTCGCTTAGCGACTACCACTACGACTTTCTTTGGACCTCCCAGAAGGCATTAAAACAAATTCCAGCTGCTTATGGCTGCAAATCTGCGATTCCGATCACTTTTTCGAAAAAAAGTCATTAATTTTAAAACATTAAATGTAATTATTCTCATAATACACGGCAGACTGTGATGGGCTGGATACAAATCCCATGCGTATGACAAAAGAGCATCAAGAACAGTTAAAATAGAGATAGTAGATAACACGAAAAGTGTCGTAGGCTTCGTGGTAGGCCGTGTACACGATAGCTTATGCAGCTATATGATACTCCATTTGGCGTAGGCTCACCAAGAGGAGGCAACTCATTATCTATCAAGTATGAAGCAAATAAATATGAAAAAAAAACAATATACTCTTGAGGGGTTACGAAAATACTCTAGGCTTCATTTGAAATTATTTCATAAAAAGTAAAATTTTGATATTAATTAAAATCCAATATGTGAATACAAGAAGCAAAATGTCTGTACCTAAGGACATCTTTCGATAATTATTGGTATAAAATTTAGGTGAAATAAATAAACAGAACATTTATGAATGTCTATCTGAGTGCATAGTGAGCTGTGATTGCGAAGGCTAGGTAAATCGTGAAGTGTTTGTACTTATTATTTGGTGAATCATGAATTATAGGCAACTCATTGAAGTATTTAGAGCTCACGAGGGACGTCAGGTAGATCGCGTTGAAAAAAGCTTTGGAATATATCTGCCAAAGCTTCGCTGTGGATAAACAAAAAAGAGTTAACTCCATACAAAATGGAAAAATCTACATTTTAAATTTGAAAAAAATGGCAGGCCGCATCCCGGTCCAAAACTTACTTTGACTCATATAATGAGGAATGGCTTGACACAGAATTTGAATTAGAAGAATTTTATCATGCTGAGCCAGAGCCAGTGGCTTCAACATCTCGTGGCACCACTTGGAATGTTGGCTGAAGAAGCAGCTGAGTGTCAACACAAGCACTTAAAAAAAAGTCGGACTCATCATGCCAGGAAAGCCTCAAGAGAAGAAAATTTACATGACGTTTTCATTCGTGCTATGAACTCGTCGGATCCTTTGATAAGCGACTTCAAAATAAATCTAATCTGGAATATCCAGAAGATGTTCAAAGTTTTTAGTGACTGAAACTTCTTGTAATACAACAGATTCGAGTACAGAAAAATATACCATAGCAGATATTTTAATCGATCTTGAAGAAATAAATGATGATTTTGTTGAGGATGTTCATGTACATAATGAATAAATAAATGTTGTTGCAGTATACTTATATATCTTGAAGCTTTTTATTGCATGGAGTTCGTTTAGCTTTAATAGAGCTTTATATTGTATTCCCTTTACTTGTTTTACGGGTTAAGAGCCTGAACCAATCTGAAAAATCCTACAAAGACAACCTGTTACATATGTAGATGCAATGGCCTGTATTTGACGGAGTCCTTGTGCAACTTAGAACATCCTGTACAACTCAATTCACATAAAACAGTATACAATTTTCTAGTTTGAACTCTACAGGTCTGCGCTGCAATAAAATACACATCTATAGACTGCTGTGTACATGAGACATTCTGTAGATAAAAGGATATATTCCATAGAGATCAAAGATCTGTATTCCAGGGAGTTTGGAGACCTTAGAAGTAATAACGACCTGAAAAAACAAGTATTTCACATCTTTTAGACAATAATCTACGATATAAGTGTGAAATATTGCAGAAATGAAATGAAAATATTTTCGGCCACCTACTTGTATGGAGCCGCCCCATAGTGCCATGTAGAGTAAACTGAATGACCTAGCCGTACGCTCCCACTCATCAACGTCAACAAGACCAGGTCGTTGGATGTGAACTACTCAAACTGTGCGGTAGCCGGACAAACAGTAGAGGAGGTCGAAAACCAAAACCTACCAGCAACGGGCGGCGGACCAAGATCAACATCGAACATGGAGATCCAATCGAATACGCAACTATATCGTGGAATCTGTGATGATATACGCCAGTAAGACTTGGTGCGCATTAGCAGCGGTCATATAGATTTGCGAGTATTCATCAACCGATGTCAACGTCCATCAGAATCCGATATCAACAGCATCTCCACAATGAGCGGAGCAGAAATCTGCAAGCAAGCGCGGGACAGGAATCCGGCAGGACATCGTAGCAGAGGCAAACCTAGGATATCCTGGCGACGAAACCTTAACAGAGAAATAAACGAAGCCCATAGGAATCAGACTTGGGCCGAAGTCAAGGATGGAGTTCTTTTTCGTTGGCCTCATGTACCCCTAAAGATAGTCAGAACACAAGAGTGAGTGTGTGAGAATTGGATCCCACTTAATGAATGCCACATGTACATGGGTGCTGAGAAGGAAATCAATCCCAGTGCCGTACAGCTAATCTATTGTGTAACTTTGATTAGCTATTTTTATGAAGTAATAGAGATTTATTTATATTATTTTAAAACTTGTTTGGAAGAATGTTTAATTTTTCATAAAACTTTAACTCTTAATAAGCAAGGTTGTTTTCAGTGTATCGTAGCTTTGCTTGGAGTAAGGAAAACGAAAATCTGCAACCTGAGATCGTGGGTAGACTGGTCCAGGAAACAAAAAGTTTGATCGAATCGCATAAGCCGAAAACTATTTAAAAGCTCATTTAATCATCGTACAATGTTCTGTGAAACTGTTCTGTAACATACCAACTGCCCTTTTTGTAATTCTGAGCTCAATGGAGCAATCAGAACCAATTTCCAGATCGAATGAGTGACGGAGGTGTACCTATTTTCCTATACAGTTTGGCGGAAATTCTCATACAAACTTCAAATCAAATGCGCCAGCTTATGCAACAAGCGATTGAGCTGAAATTTTCAGAGATTGATTTTCTCACCCAAAGACACAATCCTGGGGATTCGACAACATTTTTTTTCTCCCATAGTAATCTGGGCCAGTCTAGTGTGGGGGTTGGAAGTGCCCAGACAGCTACCGCCGTGCTTGAGTCGAAATGACCTTAGTACTGTAGTGGCAGAATCATAGTAGGCAAATATTGAAATGTCAGATAGTGAGAACCAACACTTAATTATTGTAACATTAGGTCTCGCCGACATTTCTCACCAACACGAACGCAGGTTGGTGGTTGCAAACAATCCCATTTGATTTTGCCGTGACAGCTGCTCGTGGTTGCAAACAAACCGAGTAAAAGTGTGAGTGAAACGTGCGTGTACGTACACGATCGCTGAAAGCCTAATAGAACACTCAAAGACACCGAATAAAGCAGACGTTATACATGAATGCTCCCTTTGTTGCTCCAATTTCAGAAGTACAGAAAAATGGTTACGGAAGATTGAAAGTTTAGGAAGTATGTACGGTTGGGATGAACGTGCTGCACTTCATTATGCAGTAATGCGATTAGGACCGGTTCCAAGAATATGGTTTGAAAGTATTGAAGAAAATATTACTGCATGGGCTGATTTCAAGCAACGTATAATACGAGCGTTTCCTTCTAGAATAGATGAGGTGGATGTTCATATTGAGTTGTTGAAGCGGACGAAGAAGCCGAATGAAAGTTATGAAAATTTCGTTTATGAAATCGTTTCCAAAGCAAAAATTGTTAACAGTTATAATCAAGTATATAATTAATGGCTTATTGAACTTTAATTTGAGGATGGCTCTGAGTACTATGAAATTTGCTGATGTGGAATCATTACTGGATGCAATCTTACGTTATGAAAACCAGATGCAGATGCGTTCATCGCTACAAGAATCAAGTAACAGAAGTTGTTATCCATGCGGAAGTTTAGGTCGTGCGACGCAGAACAAGCTTCGAAGTAGTCAACAAAATTCTCATTCTCGGGATGTTGGTTGTCAGCAATCGAATACTCGAAACGTTGCAGCGTGGTCATGCTTCGACGGAGGAATTATCAATGGAGAACAATGTTCTACACGAGTAACACAACACAATCACGGTAGGGTTAGTATATAGAAAAGTATATTTCGACATTTTAATAAGAATTAATAATCATTTAATTAATTCAGAAGCTTTTATTTGATACAGGTAGTCCTATATGTTTAATCAAAAGTAGTTTTGTTTCAGATAAAATTCAATATCATAAAACATTTCCAAATTCATATGCAGGTTTAAATAATTCAAAACTGAATATTTTAGGTATTTCTGATTCAGAAATTGTAATTGATGATTATATTTATAATTTGCAGTTCAAGATTGTGCCAGATTCTACAATGCGCCTGATGTGTATTTTGGGATCGGATTTCGTTAAGCGCAATAACTTGATAGTTGGGTATGATGGTCGAACATTGCAATTTGCAGTTAAAAACCAATTAATGACAGAAGCTTCTTCGAAGTCGGTGACTTGTGCAGATGAAATTAACAATATAGAGGTAAGTACAGACACATTCTTGAAAACTGACGTGGATCTATTAGATATTGGTGATAACGGAACTTCATTAACGGATATACGAAGCATCAAATCTCTATTCCTTGATAAATATAACAACAGTCGTTTAACTCCATCTAATCCAGATTTATGTTACACAATGAATATTGAACTAACAGATAAACGACCATTCAATTTTTCACCGCGACGTTTGTCACATAGCCAAAAAATAGAAGTTGAATCTCAAATTGATAAATTATTGAAAGACGGTGTTATTAAAGAGAGTAATTCACCTTACGCTAGTCGAATAGTTTTAGTAAAGAAAAAGGATAAATCATGGAGAATGTGTGTGGATTACAGGGAATTGAACAAGATTACCGTTAAAGATAGATACCCTTTGCTGATAATTGGAGAACAATTGGACAGTTTAAAGAATAAAAAATATTTTACTACATTGGATTTAAAGAACGGTTACCATCATCTTCATATTGATAAAAATTCACAAAAATTTACTGCTTTTGTAACACATGTAGGCCAGTTTGAATACACACGCGTTCCGTTCGGACTATATAACGCCCCTTCTGCGTTTATGAGATTTATAAATACAGTTTTCCGGCATCTTTTAATAAAAGGACAAATTAAAATTTATATGGACGATATATTAATCGCAACTGAAACAGTTGAAGAACACTTGGAAATTTTGAAAGAAGTTTTTCAAATTTTGAATAAAAATCATTTGCAACTACAATTGAGCAAATGTTCATTTCTTAAAACTAGAATTGAATATCTTGGATATAAAATTGATGAATCAGGTATTCGACCAAGTGATAGACACATTGAATGTATTAAAAAATTTCCAGTTCCCAAAAGCATCCATGATGTGAATAAATTCATTGGTTTGGCCAGTTACTTCAGAAAATTTATCGCGAATTTCTCAATTATTGCAAAACCTTTATATGATTTATTGAAAAGAGATAAAAAAGAATTTCATTTCAAAGAACCAGAATTTACAGCATTTGAAACACTAAGAGACAAATTAATAGCTGATCCCGTTTTGAAAGTATATTCTCCTTATGCCAGAACAGAACTTCACACTGACGCCAGCTCATGGATTCGGTGGTGTTCTGATGCAAGAGCAAAAAGATGGAAAGTTGCATCCAATTATGTATTATAGTCAAAGAACAAATAGTCATGAAGCAAAATTACATTCATTTGAGTTGGAAACACTAGCAGTGGTCAACTCTATTAAGAGATTTCATATTTATTTGCAGGGAATCAAGTTTACTATTGTTACTGATTGTATTGCTTTAAAAGAAACTTTAAAAAAGAAAGATATTAATGTTAAAATAGCACGATGGGAGATTTTTCTATCAGAATATGATTACGACATAATACACAGAAATTCAACACTCATGAAACACGCTGATGTTTTATCTAGAATTCCAGAATTATGTTTTATTGAGAATGAAAAATATAATAGATAAGGAGTGTACCATCATTTTAAATGACTTCAATATTAAACATATTCTTACAGCTACTGCTTGCCCTCAAGCCAATGGTCAGGTGGAGAGGTTCAACAGGGTACTAACTCCAGTTTTAGCCAAATTAGTAGACTCGAATCCTAGCAAAGGTTTTAGTCCTATTTTGCAAGATGCAGAAAATTTTATCAATAATTCTTTTTGTAGATCGATAGCTAATGCTCCTTCACAAGTTTTATTCGGAATTAATCAACGTTACTCAGCTAATGTAGATATTGAAAATGTTTTAAATGCAAACACAGAAATGCAAAGAGATTTGACGAAAATTCGCAAAAAGCTATAGCGGTTAACAAAGCCGTTCAAATTTACAATAAAAAGCAATATGACTCTAAATGTAAAACCACATCAGTTTATCAAGAAGGTGATCTCATATATGGGTCATTCCATACCAAGTGACCGAACCACTTGTAATCGACTTTCACAGATTTTAATCAAATTTCGTGGATTTGTTTATCTATCGATTATATGTAAAAATCCAAATTTATTTGATGATTGGACAACCCCTCGGCAAATGGGAGCACCCCCCGTTTTTGACGATTTGTAAAAACCATATTTTTGAACAACTCATATCTTGGACAGTTTTTAAGCTACAAATAACTTCTTTTTATGCATTTTGAAGAGAATTCTTCAAACTTTTTGAGAAAAATATCGATTTTGAGTAGAAGTGTTGCCAACTCTATTGTTTTTGCGTTTTAAGTATAAAATCGTATTTTTCTGCCAATGAGTATATTTTTATTTGAAAAATAACACCAGCATCGTGTTCTCCAGGAAATTTTGTATAAGAAACACTCGAAACCCCAAGGTACTATGAGCCGTTCTCGAGTTATGGAGTTCTGAATATTATATGATTTATTTGGAACTTATCAATCACATAAGATTTTGTTATGCATACCGAACCTTTACCTTTTATGGAATTGCCAAGAATTCGAAGATATAACTTGAGCCTTTGAATAGAAAATAATGTACTTGGCAACGTAGTCACTTAGGAAGGAAACAGCTTTTCTGTATTGTTGTAGAGCGTACTATTAACTATTACTTACATAGATATTATATTATTTCACCTGCTATGGAAAGATTTTTTTAATTTTATAGAACATTTATTAATTTCGAGCTCTCGGCTCATATGCCGTTGAGCGTCACGGAGCCGAAATCTTTATACTATTTTATTCTTACAAATTAACGTTAGATTAAGTGAACCGAAAAGACTCGTGTTTCAATCTGGATTAGGGAATACAGTATCACAGTAGGGAAGGAGGAAACGACTTACTACTACTTTATCAAACCCACACTTCACAGCACGAAAATGTGATTTGACGATAGCCATGAGCCCTCTCTCACTCACCATGTAATCAAAAATTGTTAACTGTGTGTGTATATTATCAAAGTATGAAAATAGTAGACCAATAACAAACATCATAAAAATGGTCTTCTGTGAGATAATGATTTTATTTGCTGTATTCTGAAAATAAATGGATAATATTTGCTGATTAACAACCAATATACTTTCGCTATATTTTTTACATTTTTTACTCCTAGAGAATTCAGATTTTCGTAAACCATGTGACATATTGTTTTAATTTTAATAGTTCACCCTAAGGATGCCGAAAATCTTTGAAGAAGAAGGAGCCTTGCTGGAACGACGACCAAAATTGTTTATTCTACCAGAACTACCAAACTACGTGTACCAATAATTCAACTGAGTGTTATTTCAAAAATTTTAATCTTTTAGTGCTGAGGAACAAATTGTAGTTATTCAGATTAATTTTTAATGGAAAATTCCGGAAAGAGAAATGGTTTTTCCGTCTAACAAGGACAGTGGGATCAAAGCCCACCGAAGGGGCGATTACCCTCCAATACCTTTTCCGAACTAAATCTATCACATGTTGTACATATGCATAATCGAGTTTCAGACATAGTAAGGACAGTTGACCAGATAGTGCTGGCAGAAACATTGATTTCTTGCATATGATTCCAACAATCAATCTTCAAAGCGTTGTAATATTTCCAGCAATGCTTATTCTTCAGCAAACTCTTTCAGCATCTCTCAGTATTGAGTCAGATGATTGAATTAACGATAAAATAAAGCCGCTAGGAGCAAAAATGCAAAAAATACATTTTTCCATACTAATCTCCATATAAATTTCAAACGCGATGCTGTAAGTGGGGAAGCAGCCAATCGAGCTGTGTATGTGTGTTATGTATGTGTCAATGCGTATATGTGTGTATGTTCGGAAATCAGTAAAAAAACTACAATGTTCACAGTGAAAAAAGGACTTTTCATTTTTAAAATCCTGTATCTCAAAATCGGAACGTAGTACCTCGGGGTTTTAAGCGTGTAACCAATGTAAAAATGGTCAAAGAACACGTTGGTGAGGTTATTTCCTGAATAAAATATACTCATTGGGTAAAAATGCATTTTTCACACAAAACATAAAAATTGTTCATTTGGCAACACTGCACATCAACAAATTATTTTTTTATAAATTCCTTGAAAAATCTTCTTTCGAATGGTTACCTTAGATTCATTATAGACCTCACAGTTCCAGAGATATGTACAAAACAATATGATGAGTTTCATACATTTGTCTGAAAAGATGGATGGTCTTATTAATCGTGGGGAGGTCCAATCACCACGAAATTTTGGGTTTTGGGGTATAACCCATACATAAACAATTGGTCAAAATTTCATTCAATTCTAAGAAAGTCGATTGCACGTTTGCATTTTTTCTCGGTCACTTCATATGGAATGACCCCTATATATATATATACCACATCATTCGAATTCCGGTGGGTCGTCTAAACTGAAACCGCATTTCAAAGGACCTTATGTGGTTAAGAAGGTTCTCGCGAATAATCGTTATGTTATCAGTGACATAGATGGATACCAACTATCTCGTCTGCCATTCACGGGGATATTTGATCCAACCAAAATGTAATTATGGATGTAGTATATTGACCACAACTCTTTATATTCTTAAGTCACAACTCTCACTAACACACATTAACTTGCAATACTGTAACTACCTTATACTGTGGACATCTTGACACAGGCAATAAATGTGGACCTTGAGCTATCGGGTCTTGGTGGCGAGAAAGGGGCTTTTGATCGCTGACTGTCGTGAAGACTGGACGCATATACGACAACTGGCGACGAGGAAACCGAACAATATGTAAGTATAAAAAAAAAGAAACCGCTGAATGTCTGGTTAATTGCTTCGAATTCATTGTGGATGATTCGGAAAAAAAGAGAAAATTACACGGTACACTTAACACATTGGAGATGTAGGCATGATGCGAGAACAAATGTCAGTGTTCTCCTGGAAACTTGATATGAAAAAGTTATATTCAGTGGAGAAGGCAGGAATCAATGGGTTTCTCCGGTAGAAATTGCAAGAATCGAAAGGATTCTTCAGGTATAAAGTTTATGAGTATCAGTTGGATGCTCCAAGCGGTAGCGAAAATCGTGGATTTTCCAAGATGGTGGCGTACGTATGAAAAAAAAGGGGAATAGGATTATGGTTCGTTTCATCTTTGGAAACTGAGGTACGGTAGTATTAGTGTTGATGGCATCGACGTTAAAAAAAAAAAACGCAAGCCAATATACCGTTGCATTTGAAGGTTAGGGCAAATTGATTCATTGAGATAGACCTGTGCAAAATGAATGGAATGAACCCAATTGACAATTGTCAAAACAAAAGCAGGAGGGCTAACTCCTTCCGAAGCAACCATGCATAGCAACAAATGACGAATAAGTGTTTTGAAAGTTTCGTGTGTTCTGATTGGGTCTTCTTTTGGTCAATTGAATTACAGATGGAAGAATCAAGAGCTGTTCCACCTTTCTGGTGTGATCGAATTGAAACTGGTAAGCTAGCCAAGGAATGGAAGAAGTGGAAGGAATCCCTCGACTGTTACTTCGAGGCGTATGGGATCATGGACCAAAAGGTAAAACGAGCAAAAGCTTTTGCATCTGGGCGGATCTGCGTTGCAGACAGTTTTCAGAAATCTCGGAGACCACGATCATGTGCCAATCGTTGTGTTGGATCCCAAGTACTACGACATTGCTATCGAAGCGCTCGATGAATTCTTTGAACCGCGACATCAAAACACATCTGAACGTCGAAAGCTTCGCCAGATGAAGCAACAAAATGGCGAACGATTCCCAGATTTCATTATACGCCTGAAGCAGCAGGCATCGGAATGCGGTTTTGACAGATACGACACAGAAGTAGCACAAGTTCTGACCTACATCTATCTTACGGATGCGGTTGTCGAGGGATGCGCCTCGAATGATGTTCGTAAAACTATTCTGCTAAAAGATCTTTCGTTTCCGGAGATAGAAAGACTCGGTGTATCGCAGGAGAGCGTTGACACGCAGGTGGAATAAATTTCGGAAGCACAACGACCGGGGAAAATCTACAAAGTGGCAGAGCAGAGAGGAGATCGTAGAAGGATTGGTTTTGGAATAGGAGTCGCTGGAAGGTCGCAAGGAAAAAACTGTTACAATTGCGGACGTTTGGGACATATTGCGATTTCGACAGCGTGCCCAGCCCGCGGGAAGCAGTGCCACAATTGTAAAAGCTACGGTCATTTTGAAAAACTCTGTCGCAAACCGAAGCGTGAAATGGGGTAAGTGGCAAATACTAAACAGGTGTGTTGATATGTTCAGTATTCAATGATCAATGCTTATGAGCTTCGTTTCCCTTTGTTACAGATCCACACTATAGAAACTAATGATGCGACAAACGATAACCCGGTGATTAAAGATTCCTCCGAGAGCTTGGATCAGGGCAAGGTGTATTACGCATTTTACACGGGGAATGAGCTGAATGTAATACCATGCGTTGTCGGAGGAGTCAATATCGACATGTTGGTGGACTCAGGAGCTGATGCCAATCTAGTTACCGCCAAAGCATGGTTGGAGATGAAGAAACAACGTATTTCCATACAATCTTCCGAAAAGGGAAGCTCTCGAATGCTACGAGGGTACGGTAGTGACCGACTACTTACAATACTCGGGTCATTCACAGCCGATATCACCACTGGTACAAAAACAGTTCACGCTGAATTTTTGGTGGTCGAAGAAGGTCAGCGATGTCTGCTTGGTGACAAAACGGCAAAGCAGTTGGGTGTTCTACGTGTAGGAATAAACATCTCTCAGGTAGGAGAAGTGCTCAAACCACTAGGTAAAATCAAGGGCATTAAGGTCAGCATTCGAGCAAATCCCGATGTAAAACCCGTCTATCAACCAATGCGCAGAATTCCATTGCCACTGGAGGACGCTGTTGGAAGGAAAATTGACGAACTTTTGAAGCGTGACGTAATCGAAGTAAAAAGTGGCCCAACCAGCTGGGTGTCCCCGCTGGTGGTTGTTGGCAAGGCTAATGGAGAACCACGGTTGTGCCTAGACTTGCGCCGAGTAAACGAAGCTGTGCTCAGAGAACATCACCCAATGCCAGTAGTCGAGGACTACATTGCTCGCCTTGGCCGAGGTAATATTTGGAGTAAGCTTGATGTGAAGGAGGCGTTTCTACAAATAGAATTGGCTGAGGATTCCAGGGACCTTACGACTTTCATCACGAGTCGCGGGCTGTTTTGCTTTAAGCGGCGCCCGTGGTGACTCGCCACAGCACCTGAAGCATTTCAAAAAGCGATGGACGAGATTTTGGCAGGCTGCGATGGTGCGTACTGCTATCTTGATGACATAATCATAAAAGGGAAAGATGTTAACGAACATGGCAATCGCCTAGAGAAGGTAGCGTGAATTAATGGGTTTTGCAACTCAATCATGAGCTTAAATAAAATGAATAAATCCTATAAAAAAAATGTTTTATTGTAGGTTTTGTCACGTTTAAAAGAACGAGGTGTCGAGCTCAACTGGGAGAAATGCAAGTTAAGGGTGACTGAATTAGAATTTTTAGGCCATAATATTTGTTCACAGGGTGTAAGCCCATCAGAGTCGAAGATTGCTGCCCTACGTACATTTCGTGAGCCTCAAAATGAAGCTGAGGTACGCAGCTTCTTAGGATTAGCGAATTACATGAACAAATACATTCCTAATCTTGCCACAATTGACGAGCCACTTAGAAATCTGCTACATAAGGATGTCAAGTTCGAGTGGACAGAGAAGCATTCTAAAACGTTTCAAGACATAAAAGACGCGTTATGCAGAGTCCAGAATCTTGGATTCTACAAAGTTGAGGATCATACTGCGGTTATAGCCGACGCCAGCCCTGTAGGACTTGGGTCAATTTCAATACAGTTCGGTGCTGATGGCCAACATAGAGTTATTAGTTTTGCGTCAAAATCGTTGACAGAAACGGAGCGGCGCTACTGCCAAACAGAGAAGGAAGCACTTGCTCTCGTTTGGAGTGTAGAGCGCTTCCAGTACTATCTCTTAGGGAAAAAGTTTGACCTGGTTACTGATTGCAAAGTTCTAGAGCTTCTGTTTTCCAAGAGATCTAAACCATGAGAGGTGGGTTCTTCGGCTGCAAATGTTCGAATATAGAGTAGTCTACGTGGCTGGCAGAGATAATGTGGCGGATATCCTATCACGTCTTGCAGTGCGTGAGGCAAAACCGTTTGATGTTACTGAAGAGATCATTGTACACGAGGTATCTTTGTATGCGGCTGGATCGGCAGCATTGACATGGCAAGAATTGAGTGAGTTAACGAAAACTGATAACGGAATACAGCAAGTTATGAAAATCTTGGAGACTGGTGAACTGCATAATTTATCCATTGACTTTCGAGTTTGTGCCAATGAGTTGAGCCTTTATCAGAACGTCCTGCTGCGGGGAGATCGGATAGTTATTCCATTTCTCTTCGGAATAGAGTATTGGTTACCGCCCACGAAGGGCATCCTGGCATCACCATGATGAAGAATCATCTACGAGCCAACGTCTGGTGGCCAAAATGGACGCTGAAGTAGAGAGGTATGTGAAACAATGTAGAGGTGTACCCTAGTAGCTGCTCCCGAAGCACCATAGCCAATGCAGCGTAGTCAGCTTCCATCTGCTCCATGGCAAACTGTAGCACTTGACTTTCTGGGTCCTCTTCCAGAAGGACAACATTTACTAGTGGTTGTAGATTGTTATAGTAGGTTCATGGAAGTTGTTGAAATGGAAAAAAACTACAGCTAAAGACGTTATGCGCGAAATTTCGATAATGTTTAGCAGATTTGGGATGCCGACTGTTTTAAAAGCTGACAACGCACCACAGCTAAGTTCTGAATGCACGGAATTTCGTGAGTTTTGTGTTACGAATGGTATACGTCTTCTAAACACCATTCCATATTGGCCTCAATCAAACGGAGAAGTGGAACCCAAAACCGTTCAATCCTCAAGCGGCTCCGAATAGGGCACTGCACGGACTGCTTTGTCTCTTTCTCGCTGCAAAGAAATTAGAAAACAACAAGGCCAGTAAACGTCAAAATTCATGAAGAACGAAAGAGAAAGAGATGTTTCCGTGCAGTGCCCTATAGCACAGAAGTTGGGGCAAGACTTGAGAGCAGCTTTGAGACGGTATTTGCTGATCTATCACTCAACAAGTACGGAGAAATCACAAGGCGAACTAATATGTGGCCGTCACATCAAAAGTAAACTGCGTACTTACTGTAGGTTATTTCGATGCAAATGCCTTTGTGCGTGAAAGGGATGCTGTTGTTAAATAAAAGGCTAAGGAATATAGCGATAAAAAGCTTAATGGAAAGGAGCACGATTTACAGGAAGGTGATACAGTGCTTGCAAAACGTATGCGTAAAACTAATAAGCTAGAAAGTGGCTACTCCAATGAGGAATTCACAGTAAAACGGATATCAGGCACTGATACACTAATTGAATCGATGGATAGTGGTAAACGGTACAGGCGTAGTTCAGCGCATCTGAAAAAGGTTGGTAACAGAGGATCACTCAATGGCAACATGGATTCTGAAAACTCATCTACAGGTAGTGGAAGTAGCAATAATCCACAAAATGACGCATCGAACAATAAAGATACTGATTATTTACATCGTTTGCTTCCCAAAAGGGTGTCCAATCAGCCAGTCCGTTATCATGACTTTGTAACATACTGAACAGCCCTTTAAAACCATTTAAAGATACTTAGTATTAGGTTTAACTGCATTATTAAATAAAAACGGGGATTGTAGTATATTGACCACAACTCTTTATATCCTTAAGTCACAACTCTCACTAACACACATTAACTTGCAATACTGTAACTACCTTTATACTGTGGACATCTTGACACAGGCAATAAATCAAGACAAAATTTTCAAAACGACTTATCTGCTTTTGTAAACAAAGAATCAAACGACGATTTGACGAATCTGATAGCTCTCCCACGCAAACCAATACCATCAATAGGTAGGTGAAGGTTTCCGCTACCTGTTGATGGTGTTGGTTTGCGTGGGAGAGCTATCAGATTCGTCAAATCGTCGTTTGATTCTTTGTTTACAAAAGCAGATAAGTCGTTTTGAAAATTTTGTCTTGAAATGTGGACCTTGAGCTATCGGGTCTTGGTGGCGAGAAAGGGGCTTTTGATCGCTGACTGTCATGAAGACTGGACGCATATACGACAATGGAGAACGGAAGTCGATCAGACATAGTGCACATCGGGGGCGATGTGTTTGATCAGGATGGCCGAGCTGTAGTGGCAGAATCATAGTAGGCAAATATTGAAATGTCAGATAGTGAGAACCAACACTTAATTATTAGTGCTGTCCAATGAGAGCTTGAAGTAGCTCGAAGTTTCTCCCTGTCCTGCTCATGCCCATTTGTTGACAAAAAATAACGAGCAGGACGGGAACAACTTCGAGCTACTTCGAGCTGCTCATTGGACAGCACTATCGTAACATAGAACACTCAAAGACACCGAATAAAGCAGAAGTTATACATGAATACTCCCTTGTTACTACTTACTAACAAGTAGCATGGCATTCCAATAATTTTAGAAACATGGGCATGCTGATATGACGTGCTACACCGATTCTATTTTACCTTCTTCTTCTTATTATTGGCATTACATCCCCACACTGGGACAGAGCCGCCTCGCAGTTTAGTGTTCATTAAGCACTTCCACAGTTATTAACTGCGAGGTTTATAAGCCATAGGTTACCATTTTTGCATTCGTATATCATGAGGCTAACACGATGATACTGTTATGCCCAGGGAAGTCGATACAATTTCCAATCCGAAAATTGCCTAGACCGGCACCGGGAATTGAACCCAGCCACCCTCAGCATGGTCTTGCTTTGTAGCCGCGCGTCTTACCGCACGGCTAAAGAGGGCCTCTATGTATTGCGTAAAGGCCGGGTAGTCTACTATTCCGAACCTATGCAAGAACTTCATAGAACAGTCATTTTCAAACAACACGTCTGTGATTTCAAAACTACATCTGACCATTGCCCCTATTTATTCAACCAGTTTGAGTTTCATACTTGACTTGGAAAAAAGCTAATAATTCTGGCAGTACTTAAAAAAAAATTGTTACTGATTCAACAGAGTCCATCAGCAAAAACAGCACTTTTCCAAAAAGAAAAACAAAAACAAAATATTCTACAGAAATAAGTTCCAGTACTTTTTTAAATTATAAGTTTGTGCTATATTCACTACTGGAAAAATATGAATATTCATATTCTTTGCTTTATCTTAACATTCTTTGCTATCATTTTCCATTAACCCTTTCCTTCCCATGGTAGCTGTACTGCCGCTAACCGCAAGTCGAGCACATCTGTATATGGAGGCCCATATACAGATGTGCTCGACTTGCGATTAGCGGCAGTGTAGAGCTCCATCAATTTTTTTTTGTTTCCTTGTTATTTTTTTTATTAACCACTCCCCCGCGTTCCATCCGAGAGCTGTCGGACATAAAACAAATTTAATATTTGTATCGCCCTCTGAATAAAAAATAATAAAAATATCTCATGGAATATCCAACATATGTATAGACTCAACTGTTGCATGAGAGTGTACTTGCTAAATAATGTCCACTGTTTTTACTGCTGGTGTTTGCAATGCGTATACGTAATGTATGGTTGAATCAGTTCTCTTGTCTCTGCTGCCGTTCATTTATGACGTTGCACTTCCTGTCTATTTCCCCTCTGTATCTTCCCGTCGTGGCTATATTATGTATGCAATGTAAATAAAGAAGAACGTTAAAGGTTAAAGCCCACCGCATCAGCTATATTCAGTTTGCGTCGTTTTGAATGAAATTTTATGATATGGTGGTTACTACGTGTGTGAGAAAAAGGAAACAAGCGTGTGAACGGATCCAAGCAGGCGAAGAACGATCGGATCTAAAAAAAAGGACGGAAGGAAACTCGAGTGATGAACACTATCTTCGATCCGTTTTCCTTTCAAGTCTTTACATTTTTTGTTAGTTAATAAAAATCAACGGAATAATTGATGTTTATTGAAGAAACTAAAGCAAGATGTAACGGATAAGCTCAACAGCGATGAGGATACCATAGATTTACTTTCTCGAAGCAGTTGCAGATTTTTAATTTTGACGGTTAAAGTTGAATCAATAATACTAAAAAGGCTGCGTATCGAACACTTTATCATGGCCCAACTAGAGTCAGAACAATCACGTTTTGCTTCGGGGATCGCTGGGAAAAAAAATCGTTCAACTGTTTTACCTAGTCCTCTTATTATCAGTTTATATAATATAAATCTAAAAAGGTTCATTGATCGAACAGATAGTAATATGTATTTATTTAATGCCTGGTGTAGGTGAGTACAGTGTCCCCCGCTAATCATAATCAGTATACATATTCCAAAAGTCTGTCAATGCATCAACACGCACGACGCACATTGTTGATGCGCATCACTCCATCTCCAACGGTCTTTTTCCTCAGTCCCTGCTACATCCAATATCACGTTTTCTTTTTATCACTGCTTTCGCTGCCGCACGGCAAAACAAAATTGCTGGCAGACGACGGCGGAGACGAGAACGACCGTTACTATGGTGGTGTAGGTAAATAAATAATGCAATGCATGGCCATGCTTGCATCCTCCGAACTGAATGATCGCCTCAATACTAAAACAAATTAATAGTCGTCCAGTCCAGTTTTGGTTTAACTGTGTGTATGATCTTCCTGAATATATGCGATGCATGGGAAAAGAGAGTCGACCGTGGGAGAAAAGCAAGGATCATCCATTTCCTATACCTGCCTTCCTATACTGTGGGAACATTGGAAAGTTCGGTTTGTCTTTACATCAGGGAGAGTAGCGAAAATAATTCCCACATGGTAATCTCCTTAACAGAAGAAACCCATCGCAAGTAGGCAAAAAAACCCTTCTCGAATTGAATGCAAAGGATGCATCCGTGAGAGAATTTATGCCTTCGTGTGAGAATTTCGGGGCGACTTTTGTTATGAGGGCAATTCGTTCAAGCATCGTTAATTCACGCCGCCGCACCAACCATAATTGATATGAATTAAATTAAGTTGAACAAAAAGAATTATTTGCCAATCTGTAATACCCAATTTTTTAAAAAGTACCTATGACTGGCGATCTTGTCAATAAAAAAATAACTTTTTTTTGCATAAATCGTACCGGATGTTTGTCAGTCCAGTTCTTAGAATATCCAATAGCAAATACCTATAGATAATTATGAATAAATAAAAATACATTTTCTGAGTTCCTTTTACGAATAAAGTATCACAGGTTTGGAAGCGTTTGGAACGGTTTTTCTGAACCACTGCAACATTTCAAATCAATAAACGTATAATGAGGGACTTGACGCTTTTGTCAAAAAGTTACAAAAGTTACCAAAAGTGCCGATTCTTGCTATAAGAAGGAAATCTTATTATGTACATGAACATATAGTCCATCACTAAAGCGATGATTGTATACTAATTTGTTACATAATATCTCATTGCTTTATGATATTACTTAATGCATATTAAATTAAAATTCATTTTTATGTCGTTAATTCGGGGATTTTTAATCATTGAAAAGTTCATCACCCAGAAAGAAGTTTTCACAAATTTGTCAGTTGGAGTTCTTCATCTACGGTTGGAAATAATACAAAAATTTTGAATTCTCATAAGAATTTATTTTTCCCACGCTCAACTGCGATCGTTGACGACTAGTTTCCCACGCCGATAGGAATTTTCCCAGCATCGGGCAAGAGCGGCTGTGAAGAAAAGAAACTGACAAAAGCCGAAAGGGAAATTCATTCGTCGGGCGAGCCGTGGAAAGTGGAACGAGTGAACTTCGCTTCTCGCCGCAACGATTGAAAGTTGTGTAATGACATGCCGTGTGCCGGGAATGTTTTGCTCGAAATGGTTGTCGAAAAATGAAATCTTCTCAGATTTTTTTTTTTTTTCTTTGTCATATCGAGCTCGGACCTAGTTGATCCATCTCGCTTTTCTCAGATTTGAATAAAAATTATTGTGATCTTGAAATTTTTTTATGAATTATTCAAAATTATTCTTAGACAAACTACCCGGTTTCGTCACCAGACTATAGACGATTCTTATGGGCCAAACACAATGAGTACGTTTGCGTGCGTTTTGACAGTTTTTCCATGGGAAAACTGTCAAAACGCACGCAAACGTATCAATTGTGTTTGGCCCATTAGTTGAAAAAGAAAATGTTACCAATAGCAATAGTGTCTCTTTTACCACTTTGACAGATACCACAATAATTTTTTTTAACTTTAACCCATAATGGATAATTTTGTTTTATTTATGGATATTTTGTGAATTAAAAATGTTTGGTTCTTTAGTGAAAATAAATTTTGCAATTTTTAAGTTCCAAATTGCTAATGTTGGTTTTTGAAAATCATTTTATGTTTATGGACGAATCCAAGTAAAAATAAGAAGAAGACACACGACGGTGTTAACTTTGATAACTGTAAGATAACAATTAATCGTGTTGCCCAAAGAACAATTTCTTATACCGAAATTATCCCTGGTAAAAAGACAAGCAGAGCAAGTACTGCACGATCCAGAGCAACCCACTCTTTCTAGCATTTTTCCTGGAAAAGTGATCCCTTGATGGAAAAATCTTACAAACCATATTAGCATATGCTAATCATGAACGATTGCATTTAGCATTTTGGAAGGTGTAATACGAAGAGCAGGGATTAACACGAGTGGTACAATTTTTAATAGCTATTGGTTTCCAGCTATTTGGTTTCGCCGACGACATAGATATTATGGCACGTAACTTTGAGAAGATGGAGGAAGCCTACATCAGACTGAAGAGGGAAGCTAAGCGGATCGGACTAGTCATCAACACGTCGAAGACGAAGTACATGATAGGAAGAGGTTCAAGAGAAGACAATGTGAGCCACCCATCGCGAGTTTGCATCGGTGGTGACGAAATCGAGGTGGTAGAAGAATTTGTGTACTTGGGCTCACTGGTGACTGCCGAAAATGACACCAGCAGAGAAATTCGGAGACGCATAGTGGCTGGAAATCGTACGTACTTTGGACTCCGCAAGACGCTCCGATCGAATAGAGTGCGCCGCCGTACCAAACTGACAATCTACAAAACGCTAATTAGACCGGTAGTCCTCTACGGACACGAGACCTGGACGATGCTCGTGGAGGACCAACGCGCACTTGGAGTTTTCGAAAGGAAAGTGCTGCGTACCATCTATGGTGGGGTGCAGATGGCGGACGGTACGCGGAGGAGGCGAATGAACCACGAATTGCATCAGCTGTTGGGAGAACCATCCATCGTTCACACCGCGAAAATCGGACGACTGCGATGGGCCGGGCACGTAGCCAGAATGTCGGACAGTAACCCGGTGAAAATGGTTCTCGACAACGATCCGACGGGCACAAGAAGGCGAGGTGCGCAGCGGGCAAGGTGGATCGATCAGGTGGAAGATGACTTGCGGACCCTCCGTAGACTGCGTGGTTGGCGACGTGTAGCCATGGACCGAGCCGAATGGAGAAGACTCTTATATACCGCACATGCCACTTCGGCCTCAGTCTGAATAAATAAATAAATGCATTTAGCATTCCAAGCCAGAGTTGTCCTACACTCAGGAAAATCGACACATACTTTATGGCAAAAATCCATGTATTATGAAATATGCATATCATGCGTCGGCACATACTTATTTGCATACAAATTTACACATGAATAGTATGACCCACATGGATAGTATGTGTGAACACTCATGCAATGCATGTGGGCGCATGGAATATATGTGTCAAAAATATGGAATCCATTTCGCTACCCCATTGCATAAATCCATGTGTAAACTCATGAATATAATGCGGAGTTTTTGTAAGTGTACACAGGGCAAAAAATCTTTCTCAAAAAGGTACAAAACCTCTTTATATTTAAAAAACTACAATGAAAAACTTTAAACTAAAGGTTCATGCGGCCAGTGTTGTCCTACACTCAGTGAAAAAAAATCAGCTCTTTGATTTTACTCCTTCTAAACATTTTTATAATCTTAACTAAGTAAGTTCAACTAATAGAGGGATACATATTTGAATTTTTCTAAATGCTATTTACTTATCCTTCTTATCCATCAACAGGCTCAAGATAGCCCCAATGATGTTGGTAATAATCAGGGTTCATAATGCTCACTCAATCTCAGGAGCACATGATTTTCCCTCACGAAAGTTTTCGATGAGAAATCGTTTTTCGGGAAAGAAAACAGCCTGGAGAGTGATAACAATTTTTCGCTCACTTCGATTGCCGCTAAACGTTGGTTTGCTCTTTTTCTTTCATATTCGAGTCTTTTCGTGGCATCATCAATGCAAATGGTAGTAGCTTATGTGGAACAAATAACTTAACGCTTTCATACAGATAGCGTGGTGATGTGGCTAAAGTAAGTGCATCCCCGTAGCTATTATTGTTACTATTCTGGGTTCGAATCCCGGCGCGGCCATACAATTTTGTAATTGTTCTGCGATAATTCTCGTGAAAAGTGAGTGAGAGGTGAAAGTAATGAAACGAAAAAGGATTTTCATCTAATAGGCAAGATTTTCGTTCATCTTCCAATGCTAATTCTAGAGAAAAGGTTGATGGGTGAAAGATGATCCTCAACATAAACAACGAAACAAGATTTTCCCTTGGCCCGAAAAACGCTTGCTTTGGTCTCATTGAAACGAAAAGTCGAAACCCTGGTAATAATATAAAACAAAAAACCCAGATAAATCCATCTACAGTGAGATTTTGACCCTTCCTTAGTTATAAGGAAATATTTCCAGACTCCAGTATTTAAAACGAAATAAAACTACTTAGCTTCCCACGGCGATTTACTGTGTAAGTGACCAAATAATTGCCTATCCAAAGGCGCGTTTTATGGGTTGAGTGACAGCACAACGAATAATAACGCACTGTACTTCATGCTGCCTATCTATAAGGCGCTCGTCGGATTGAATAGCTATTGAGACATGGTTAGTAACTATTGTAACGCTGGTAACAATATATGCACTCGTAATTTCCAGAGACCTCGATATTAATTAATCCAGAACTAACTAAATCAGTCATTGATCTAAGCGAAACTCAATAGCGTTCAATAATAACATATATGTCGCCTTATGGATGCCTCATTTTGTAAAACTAATCTTGTTTAATACCTTAAAAATGAGTGAGATTTACATGGTAGCAAATTTCAGAATTTGCACACTTAGGCACACATACATGCATATAAGTGGTCTATTAGTGTCTCAAAACATGCTCACATTTGCTATCTAGCTTCCACTGAAGACATTTTCGAAATCCCTTTCAATTTTTACGTTTTTGCTTTTCTGAGAAGATTTTTTTCTACATACTTCTATATGTTCCTCAATTAAAATCATTTGTTTCTTTGTAACAAATCAGAAAAATAGGCATATGTCCATATCATATCGTTTGTTATAGTTATGTTTTCAATATTAAAGTGAATTTGTTTCAAATACCATACATTTTATTTCACAGTTCACGAGATTTCTTGATAGATTAATACGTAACACATCTGCGTAACGCATACACTCAGAAATAAAGAAAATCAAAATTAGTATGAAATTAAATCTTTTCAAGTATTTTTAAAAGTTATACATTACATAGTTTAAAATGTATACTAAGTACGTTTACTATTCATTCTATGTTAGCATTCAATGAAGAAATGTCCCAAAAGTATACTCATAGTCGTCCGGAGTGAAAAAATGGCGTGCTTCAACTTGCTGCATTAGAAAAAGATCCAGTTTTTTGCTTGCTTCTTTAATTTTAACCGCAGTAACAAAAAAGTTTGGAGTGGTGATTATTACCAGCAGTGCACGCTAGTAAAAATAATTACTTGTGGAAGAAGCTTCTTTTGAAAGGAAGTAAATATCAACTTAGCACAAAGGTTTGTAATTCTCCTTTCGTTAGATCTAGCAAAGAAAATTTCTAAAAAATATGTTTCTATTTCTCCAAAATCTCCAGATGCATCAACTGCTTAAATACTCGTCCAGTTTACTTCCGCAAACGGCAATGGGTTTATTTGATTGCTACTGCGATGGATTCCGGTTTCAATAAGTTGAAAACATTGCATGCCAAATTGATTCTGTCTCGTATTATGCGGTCAACAACGAACCATACTAAAATACCAATCAATTATACAAACCATTATTACTATATGTTAATATTATTCCGAATAAAGCATTCAACAAACTATTCTATCAGTTTGTATTATTCTTTCTCTTTATATTTTCAAAGCATAAACAAAAACCGAGAAACATATACTATTTGCAATTAAATATAAGTTAAACTATTCTAAATAATGCTTTTCTATACTAAGCTTCGTTTTAGGCAAAGTTATACTAACCATGTATATCCGGTACTTATACGAAGCTGGGGTCAACCAGGCAAATAGTGATTTAGCATGGAATTTATACTATTTAGTTTTCATTTATCTCAGAGTGTACAAAGTGAAATTATAGACACTTCCGAAGGAAGGGTAAAAAAAACAGAGAGGTCGATTCAAATATGACGTCCACTACTTTTGGAATTTCTAGACCCCCTCCCCTCTGTCACGCTTTTTGTATACCTAGTACATGTACTGTCACAAAATCTTAGGCCCCTCCCCCCTTAAGCGTGTGACATCATTTTGAACGACCCCAGATACAAATCAGGTCAGCAAATAAAATAAAACAAAATAAAAATAGAACAAAAATAACAATCAATAATCTACATCAATCTTCACAGTATCACGGAGACCTGTTAGAAAAGAATGACGAAAACTTATGACGAAGCATATCACATCACGTGTACTGTTGAAGTCCAACAACGGTGCCACTCTATTGAAGATCCGTTGTAAGCCACTAACCCTCCTCGCAGGCCATAATTAGTAAGTCGTAAAAGCAACCGAAGCATTACGTTGTTGCGAAGCGTGCGTTGCTGAACGTTAATATCAATTCGCTCCAAGATGGCTTCACAATCAATTCGACCCTGAAGCGTGTCAGCAATCGTCATTGCCCTTGCTGTATCTCTTCTGGTGCGGAGCAGCTCGAGATCTATTAAACGACATCTGCTCTCGTAGCTCGGCAACTGGAACGGATCCCTCCAAGGAAGCTTTCGAAGCGCGAAACGAAGGAAGCGACGCTGGACGGATTCTACTCTATCAGATCCATTGTTGTAGGCCGGGCTCCAAACTGCTGCACAATATTCCAGTGTAGAGCGAACGAGGGCACAATACAGGGACTTCAGACAATATATATCGGTAAAAATTTTCGCTGTTCTGAAAATAAATCTTAGCGTCTTTGACGCTTTATCAACGATATACGAGACACGTTGCTGGAATGATAATTACGAGTCTAAAATAACTCCCAAATACTTCACTTGATTCTCGTGGCCGATTGTCGTACCGTGCAGGTTGTAGCCGAATGTGATCGGTTTCCTCTTTTGCGAAAAGGTGACTGTAGATATCATTAAGATAACGTAACGTATAATTTTAGAATTATTTGTTTAGGCAATAAATAGTATTAAAACACTGCACAGATATAATGAACAGCGGTTAATTGATTCGATATTGAATGAAGTTATTATTACTGCCAACACTGTTCATTATAAGCTTGAAATCTTTCAACGGAAATTATAAAGCGGAAGTTCGAAAATGACATTCGAATAACGGAGCAAAAGATACATTCAAAAAATTGTGTCGCGCCGCTTGGCGTGGAACCGACATGAGTCAGTTTATAGAAGAAAGTTGTGACGAACGGTCGTGAGTGGCAGTGAAAGAAAAAAATAAAGATGGCTTCCGCCGACAGTGACGACATAACACTTGGTAGGATTCAGTGTCAAGCGGTTTAGCAGGCACAAACTGGCGAAGATCTAGTTGCTCTTGCAGATAGTAGCAGCAGTCAGCGATTGACTGGATCAAAAGGAACATTTTAAGGTCGTCTGCGTACGAGAACCGCGGGCTCTTTATGATCAAAACCGCATCGTTGAAGTAGAGTAGAAAAATCAGTGGACCTAGATGACTTCCTTGTGGTATTGTGGTATACCGGATGTTGCATAGAAGCAATCAGATCTGAAGTCTCCAATCGCCACCATCAAATGTCTGTCGGACAAATACGATCGAAACCAGCGAAGAAGGTTGCCGCAAATAACGAATCTGTCGAGTTTTGCTATTACGATGACATGGTCTATCTTATCGGCGGATAGGTCGGTGTAAATGACATCAGTCTGATAAACGATCAGCACGGATATGAATTTCATCCATTTGAATAAAATTATTCATGTGTATTCACAAACTGATAATATGTTTGAGTCAAACATAGGTAATGACGGCTTTGGCAGGTTTTGTTCTATTATTGACTATTTTTTATGACTGATTATGCTCAAATTTGGCCCAACCATTCTTTGCATATCAAAGAATATTGTGGCAAAATTTCATAAAATTCGGTCGACAAAACCCCCTGCCAATAATAGAACAAAACCTGCCAAAGCAGTCTGTTCCCTATTTATTTTAAAATAAAATTAAATGCCTGTTTGTTTTATGCTCGCACTAGTGGGTAGCCTCTCGCTCGCTATTGCAAAAGTAAACAAAAAACTTCAGTTCGGGTCAGATCCGATTGGATTCCAGCAAAGAAAGGAAGTTTTTTTCTTGTAAGTTTTTTCTTGCTTCCAAATTGCTGATGAAGATGTTTTTCAGGTACGATAAGGTAAGTAAACGAAATATGAACGTTAGCAATTGAGGAAACTGGTAGATGCTCAAAGCTGACCCCATGACATCCACTCAACTACTGCATCGTTTATTTCGTAATACAGTAGCCGTTCGATAACTGCAACATGTTTACGTTTCAGTTAGCGAATGCCGTTCGATAAATGTAATGCATTCTAGACGTCAAATAGTTGTCAGTCAATGTCAGATGCAATGGAAGTGCATCTGGTAGTGCAGCGCATTGCAACTTTCATCGACTTTGACATCGGTCCGATAACTGCAAAACTGTTGCAACCATCGAATTGCAGTTAACAAGCATTGCAGTTAAATAACTTGCAATTATCGAGCATCTACTGTATCTGGGACACCGCAACTTTCCCGGTCGACTGGAAGGTGCCCAAAAGGGTGACCTGACTGTATGCGATAACTGTCGAGGCATTATGAAGGTGCCCAAAAAGGGTGACCTGACTGTATGCGATAACTGTCGAGGCATTATGTTGTTGTCTACCGTACTCAGAGTTCTATGCAAAGTTATCCTAGCCCGAATTCAGGAAAAGATCGATACGACTATTCGACAGCAGATCATGTGTGGATCATATTGTCACGCTCCGTATCATTCTGGAGCAGGCCAACGAGTTCGAAAAAGCTTTCAACCGTCTCAATTACGAGAATTTGTGGGCGCCCTGAGACGCATAGTAAGATCAATGACCTTGCCGAGCACTCCTCTTCGGCAGGTTTAGTCATCAACGTCAACAAAACCAAATCGTTGGATGTAAACACGGTGACCTCTTCCAGTTTCACAGTAGCCGAGCAATCAGTGAAGAATGTTGAAAGCTTCCAATATCTTGGTAGCCAATTCGCATCAGATGGTGGTACCAAGATCGACATAGGCGCACGGATCAAAAAAGCAAGGGCTGGCTTTGTTAGTTTAAGAAATATTTGGAAAACAGGGAGATAAGTGAAAGCACCAAAATAAGAATTTTCAACTCTAACGTGAAATCTGTGCTGTTATATGCTAGCGAAACATGGCGTGTATCAGAGGAGAACACTAAACGGCTGCACTGCCCTTCTACGCATAGTTGTCCCATGTTAGTTTTTGTGGATTTTGACTTTTCACCATAGAGCAGTCTATTTTGATGTATACTTTTATAGAACTCTAACAGATTTCGAACTTTGTTCGGAAAATCATTGAAAACAACATCAAGTCTATTTGTCCCATTGCTTAATTTCTACGCATAATTGTCTCGCGGTAATTAAATTCATCATTATGGCGGATTCTGTTATTTTATGGAGCAACACACATTGAAATAGCATTTTCTGTTTAGATCTTGCAATCTTAGCCTGTTACACTGGTTTAATGGGGGCAATTTGTACAATACTCATTCTAAGCGACATAATCACTTCAACCACGTGGAAGGTTCACTTCCATAGATAAAGCATGTGGAGACATATGTCAATCGCAGTAGTCATTCACGAAATCATGCATTGAACGGGGCTGATATGCGTAGAAACCATAAAACAAGTGCTCTATTTCTCGGCATAACTGTCCCGCCAAACTATTTTCATGATCGTTGTCGCAAATTCTATTTGTGAGTATAAAATAAGAATGATTTCAATGAAATTAAGTATTCTGAATGGTTCTGTGATGTAATAATCTTATATTGCATTATGGTTATACGCCAGCAATGAAAATTAGTGTTCAATTTCAAATGCCATTTTCTCATTTGTCGTTTTTTGAATTTGGTACAAGCATGCGTAGAACGGCAGTGCAGGTGTTCATTAACAGATGCCTGCGGTATATAATTCGGGCCTGGTGGCCTCACAACTGGATCTCAAACAACGAGCTCCATCGTCGTTGTCACCAGAGGCCGATAGCAACAGAAATTCGGAATCGGAAGTGGGGCTGGGTCGACCACACTCTACGTAGGGCAGAAACGAAATCTGCAAACAAACTTCGCTAGAAACTCTAACCGCTGGACAGATTAACGCCGCATCATGTAATACTGAGCCTTCATGATTCATTATGTCTATCATTAACATCAATGAGATTCCATAATGGCAGCCGCAGGTAAATTGAAAACATCAACTTGCGTAGGACCTGAATACCATCGGTAATTCGGTAATATTGAAGAAGTCGATTGGTAGATTGTTAACCCCTCTGCTTGAGATCTTCAATATGTCGCTTGCTACTGGAGTGTTTCCTTCTTGCTGTAAAACTGCATTTATTTTCCCTGTGCACAAAATGGGTGATAGGAGAGAAATCGATAACTACCGTGGAATATCGTCCTTAAGCGCTGTTTCAAAACTCTTCGAGCTCGTAGTGATGGATCGACTACTTTTCCACTGCAGGCGACATCTAAGAATAAACCAACATGAGTTCATCTCGAGACGCTCAATGACATCAAATCTTTTATGTCTCACCTCCTATGTGACTGACAGTATGCTAGAGCGAGCGCAAACTGATGTGGTGTACCTAGACCTTTCAGCAGCATTCGATAAAGTCAGCCATCAAATCGCTGTTGCAAAGCTTGAGAGGTTTGGAATACAAGGGACACTTTTGAACTGGTTCCAGTCCTACCTAAGCGACCGTCATTCGCAAGTAGTCATAGGTAATTTCACTTCGGCATCGTTTCTCATCACCTCAGGCGTACCGCAAGGCAGCCATCTTGGACCCATTATTTTTCTATTTCAACGATGTAAACGCAGTAATAGAGGAACCTCGGCTATCCTTCGCTGTTGACTTCAAAATCTATTTCAATATACGCTCTGAAGTAGATGCACAGTATCTACAACGGCAATTGGATGCCTTCGCCGATTGGTGCCAGAAGAATCGTATGACTGTCAATCCTGGCAAATGTTCAGTTATTACGTTTTCTCGACTAAAGAATACACAAGTTTATAACTATTTTCTTTCTGGAGTTCAGTTGGAAAGGGTGGACGAAATTAAGGACTTGGGGGTAATACTAGACCCCAGTAAACATTTAAGCAACACGTATCTTTCCCAGTCAATAAGGCTTCCAAATGTCTGGGATTTATTTTTCGGATAACAAAAACGTTTTCGGATATTTATTGCTTAAAGGCACTTAACTGTGCCTTAGTGCGTTCAATACTGAAGTATGGCCCGACTATTTGGAGCCCATTCTACCAAAATGGAGCAGAGAGAATCGAGTCAGTTCAATGGCGCTTCATTAGATTCGCACTCTGTCGACTACCATGGCAAGACCCACTGCAGCTACCAAGCTACGAGGACCGTTGCCGACTAATTCATCTGGATACCCTTGCAACGCGGATAGATGTAGCTGGAGCTCTTCTACACAGAACGAAAAAAAGTTGTGTTTTTAATATTTTCTAATGTTACTTCAAAAGTAAGGAAAGTTTGGTATTTTTGAGTGCTAAAATCATTAAATTAAATGTAAAATATTTAATTTGAAAGTTTTTTTCTCAGTGTAAAATTGTGATTTTTACAGTGAGGTCAATCAAAACAAAAAAAGTAAAATAATCAAACCAATTTTCATATTTCATATTTCTGGCAACTCTGACAACAGAAAACAATGTAACTGGCAGCCCACGATGAACTGTCAGAAGCGAAATTTAAAAAGAAAATATTTACCAGAACCAGAAATCAGCAAAAGTTTTCCGTTTTTCTTTGTGAAAAGAAGGGAGAGGCATATGCCATAAATACCCATCTCAAGCCCCTATGGGAAAGAATCGTGATCCGCAAAATGCGTAACCACAGGAGCACACGGATTGAGGACATTTCGACCTGAAAAAAACGACTTGCTGAGATCTTTCGCCAATCGCGGTAAGGCGACGACGACCCAATGCCCAAACAACCTGATACAAAACCTCTAAAACCTCTTAAGAGCATCATTATCGGTCGCGAGCATTTTAATCACCCGCGCAGCGCTTTCATTTTAGTTTCGTCACTCGTTTCCGTATCGGTAACTATTTTCGGCTCTCAATTTGGTTGCTGTATTCCGTACCGGTGACGTTTGACAGTTGACAGTTCATTAAATAGTAGCGCTCTTACCCGCTCGGAAATTTGTTCTAGACATCTCCGCGATATCTCTGAGACAAAAAGTTGAGTCTCCTAGATATTTTTCTTCGATATCTAGAACCTGTCACACCTCAAATCCGCCTCAAATGCAACAACCGTTTGCACCGGTGTCTACCTCAAATTTTAGACGAGTAAACCGTTTGAACCGAAAGGGATTTGACATATCGGTTCTCTTAGATAACGCGGAGATATCTAGAAGACATGGGTACCACAGTTCTCCTAGATTTTTACTAGAAATTATGGAGATATGGATATCTCGATTCTTCTTATTATTTTTTTTACTAATGTTTACATTATATTTCGAATTTAAAAACAAACAAAAAATTATAAATGATTTTCTTTCTTTACATTTATTAATATATTCCGAGATTTTCATGCGCACCCGCATTTGGGAATCGACAAGTATATACGATGGCCAATAAGTGGTTATCCGGCGGAGTTGTTTGATGATCTATAAAATATTCCCAAGTGTAGTGGGACGGAATGGCATACGGAGTCACGTCATCGCGATTTCAGGTATCATCGCCGATTGGATTGTGTCGGAGAACGTCTCGTCCCAATGAAATCGACGTGTGGTCACTTGGGTCACGATCATCACGGGATGTTTCCGCCCACGTGTATCCAGGGATTTCCCCTTCGGTTTTGGGGTCGCCTCAGATGGTATTTACCGCCAGATGTCGCAAACCGGATTTTCACCGGGATGCAATTCTGCAAATTAATTAGGATAAAAAAAGGTTAAAACTAAAGTTTCTGAAACACCTGGAGGAGACTCTTTTGGAATTCTCTCGCATTAATAAAATAATTCTTTAGGAATTCTAAATTCTTTCTATTGTAAGATGATTTCTCTCGTAAATAAAGGCAGGATACTATCTGAATTCCTTGAGAAATTCTCTCTGAATTCCTTATGTTATTCTTTTGGACTTACTAAAGTCCAAAACATTCTTTCAATGTTTTTTTTTCGTGAAATTGGTTTTGAATTCCTGGAGAATTGTTTCGAGAATGCTGGATGCACTTCTTCAGGAATCCAAGACGAATTCCTTCGGAAATGCCGATCGGACTTCTTAGGAAATCCTGAATGATTTCTGTAGTAAATCTTGGGAAAACTCCTTCGGAAATACGAGAAGGATTCCTTTGATAATTCTGATCAGTTCCTTCGGGAATCCTGGGCGTAACTTTGGTTGGGTTGCCTTGGAAATACTGGGCAGATGCTATAATAAATCCTAAAAAAATCTTCCGAGCATACCGGCTTCCAGGAATCCAGTAAGTGATTTCTTCGTCGGTCCAGTAAGGACTCCAACGGGAATCCACTAATCCAGTGAATTTCTTTTACCAGTGGATTTCAGGAATTCATTAGGGATTCCTTTGACGATCTAATATTTAATGATTCCTTTGGGAATTCAGTGATGATTTTTTCAGGAGGGTCCAGTAACGATTTCTGCAAGGATTCAATAGGGATTGTTTTGACGATCCGTCGAGGTTACGGTAACGAATCCTTTGGGAATCCAGTAGATTTTCTTTTCAACTATCCTGTAATCTCGCCTGTAATGATAATTTTGGAAATTTGACGATCCAATGATGATTCCTTTAGGAATTCAGTGGGAACTCTTTTTGAATCAAGTTTTTTTTTTAATATAAGAGGGATTATTTCGGGAATCAAGTAGGGATTACTCCGGGAAAGCAGTATTGATTCCATAAAGAATTCAATGGGAACTCATTTGGGAATCCAGTAAGGGTTTCTTCGGGATTTCAGCTGGGTTTCCTTCGGGGATCCAGTAGGAATTCATTCGGGTTCTAGCAACTATTCCCTTGGAAATTTAGTTGGGATTACTCCGGGATCCTGTCGTAGAGAATCCTTTGGTAATTCAAGGGAACTCCTCCAGGAAACCATATTCTTCCGGAGATCCAGTAGAGATTTCAGCAGAGTTCCTTTTGAGATTGGTGAACAGAATGCTTGTGGATCCAATAGCGTTTTGGTCGGGAATCCATTGGAGATTCCTTTGGGAATCAAGTAGAGATTCCTTGGGGATTTGGTGACGGTTGCTTCGGGATTGCTAGTTGGGATTCCTTCGATGATCGAGTAAAAAATCCTTCGGAGATACAGTAACGTTTCTTTCGGGAATCCAGTATGGATTCCCTCCAGTAAAGCCCCAAACTCAATACAACGGAACGGCGACGGAAACGGCAAATTTGACAAAAAATATATGGGCTAACTGTCAAATTTTCCGTTTCCGTCGCCGTTCCGTCGTATTGCGTTTGGGGCTTAACAACCCTTTTGAAATTTAGAGGAGATTCCTTCGAAATCTACTAGCGATTCGGGATCGCGTAGAAATTCTTTTTGAGGATGCAGTAGGCAACTATAGGAACTCCCAATGGAATGCCCGGAGGAATATTAGGGGGATTCCTGGAGAAAATAAAGGAGGATTTTTTGGAGGAACTTACAAAGAAATGTCCGAAGAATCTTTAGGAAGAATCATTGAAAGTATTTCTGGAGAATCTTCCGAAGGAATTCCTGTAGGAGCTAGCGAAGGAATTCCTGGAGGAACTTCCGATGAAATGACCGGAGAAACATTAGGAGGAATTCCTGGAGAAACTTCCTGGAGAAACTTCCAAAAAAATTCCTGTGTACGAATTTTCGAAGGAATTCCTGGAGGAACTTCTGAAGGAATTCCAAGAGCATCTTTCGAGGGAAATCCTGAAATAATTTCCGAAGTAATTCCCGGACGAACCTTCGATGGAATGCAGGAACATTCGAAGAAATGCCAAGAGGATCTCAAGAAATAATTTCTGGAGGAACTTTAGAAAGAAGCTTACGAAGAAATGCCCGGAGAATCACCAGAAAGAATTACTGGAACAACTTTAAGAGGAACTTCAGAAGGAACTCCTGGAGAAACGTCCGAAGGAATTCCTTAAGGAATTTCCGAATGAATTCCTTATGGAATTTCTGAATGAATTCCTGAAAGAACTTGCCAAGAAATTCCCCGTGGAACTTCCGAAGGATTTCCTGGGGGAACTTACAAAGAAATGGTCTGAGGATCTTCAGGAAGAATTACTGAATGAATTCCTGGAGGAACTTTCGGAGGAATTCCTGAAAGAACTTGCCAAGGAATTCCTGGAGGAAATGCCGATGGAATGCCCGGAGGAACATTAGAAGGAATTCCTGGGGAAACTAACGGAGGAATTTTTGAAGGAACTTACAAAGAAACGCTCTGAGGATCTTTAGGAAGAATTACCTAAGGAATTCCTGGAGGAACACCTTGAGAAACTTCCCAAGAAATTCCTTGAGAAACTTCCCAAGGAATTCCTGGAGGAACTTCCGGATGAATTCCATGAAGAAATTGCGAAGGAATTTCTGAAGAAACTTCCGAAGAAATTCCTGGAGCAACTTACGAAGCAATTCCTGATGGAACTTCCAGCAATGCCTGGAATTCCTGGAGGAACAATCCCGAAGAAATTCCTGGAGGAACTTTTAAAGGAATTCCTGGCGGAACTTGCGCAGGAATTCCTGGAGGAACTTGCGCAAGAATTCCTGGACGAACCTGGAGGATTTTCCGGAGAAATTTCAGGTGGAATTCCTGAAGGAACTTCAGGCTCAGGCTTCCACTACTATTTATGCTGGTACCGGAACTGAAAACGACTAGACAAAGCACTCTCGTGCCGTAGCAATTGACAAGGAGCTCTTATTTTCAAGGAACCCTTCGAGGGCAATGACATCTTCCTTGCTGGTGGCCGGGTTCACGGTATAATTTTTCCACGTGCCGCAACGCCATCGATCCACTTCCGCCGACACCACTTACACTGCCATTGCCGCCTCCGCCGAAACACACGAGTCGAATCCGTCGAATTCCGCAATTCTTTTAAACTTTCTAAAAATTCTACTAAATAAACTAAATAAACGCAACCACTGAGAATCTCATAAACAATTTTCGAGATAAATAATTTCTCAGCAGCTTTTCCTATCTGAATTGGGGAGCAGAAAAATTGTGACTGCAATAGGCGAGAGACAATATCTCAGATCTATACTAAACAGCTAAACCGGCTAAACCGATTCAACAGTGAGTATGTAGGAGGTAAACAAATACACTCGAAAAAATCAAGGGGAATTATACATTTGGTTTGGGTCCAAACTTATTTTGAAACTTGGCTAAGGTGGTTTGCGTCCTATTCAGGTAGATTCCTGTTCGCTTTTAGACATCCTTCCGTGCGGGTATCGCGCTACCAAATTTGGTCACCTGTCAGTCGCGCTACTGTTATAGCAGCGCATTTAGTAGCGACCGGTAAAGTGTCAAGTTATGATACTGCGCTGCCAAACGGCTTAAACTCACCACCGGTAATCTTGCTCTAAAGGAGTCTTGGTGTTCTTGTTGTGCTAGATAGATAACTTGTTGTGCTTTTTCTGACCTGGTCAACAATAGTGAATCGGCCAGTTTCACCACAACTGGCGAGATTGTCTACCGGAAGAAATACATCCTGCTGCGCAATCGGGATTTGAAAATGAAACACCACAAGCACGTACTTTGACAACGATGGAAAATTGATCATCCACACCGTGCCGAAACTATTTATTGATGCACACTCCCTGCGACGATGATGATCCTGAGCGGTGCATTTCCATCGAGAGTTCCAGCATCAACCAACCAAACAAATCAGAATCGCAGAAAGGACAAAAAGGAGACAATAGGAATCCACCAACGGAGGCCATCAATGGAAATGTGTTTTAACCGGTAAGTTCACAATTTTCATACATTTTTCATTCAATCATTATCAATCATTTATAACTGTCGGAATTATTTTGCTTTTTGTTGTCTTGTTGCTTATGTAATATTCTTCTTTTTCTTTATTGAAAGGTTACAACACCTTCTGTATCGCAACCAGGGCGACCGGACGACTGGATCAGTAAGTTGAACGCTGAACTTACTGAGCTTTTGCGAAAGTTTTGACCCGCGGCGCGTATCGAGCCCGATCTGATATTCATCGAATGACGGAAGCCGGAAGCTGAGCGCTGAATCTACTGAGCTTTAGCGAAAGTTTTGACCTGCGGCGCGTATCATCGAATGACGGAAGCCGTCACTACTGGAACAACGATGAAAATGGACGTAGGGACATGCATAACAACCTTAACGGAGGCGGACCTACACCACCAGCACAATCATTTTGCTTTTTGGTGGTGATGTCGGCAGCAGCACTACGGTGTTTGCGGCGGCTGTGAGGATGGACGGGGTGATAATGACGGCATATTTATATCAATGGAAGTTGAATTAAATAAACTGATAATAATTAACGAAATGGAAATTTATTAATTAATTTTAAATATATATAGGTACTGGATTCAAATTGAAATGTAGCTCACTGTTGTTTTGAAAGCATCACTAGTTGATTCAAATGTAAAATACACATATAGTTTTGAGAGAAAAATGTGATTCTGAAAAGTCGGCCATTGTAAAAGTTCTTACCAAAGTGACATTTTTATTTTGGTAGATTTAACAGTCTTATACTTTCTACTGAAAATCACTAACGAATTTTCTTAATTCTACCAACGTTTCTTTTATTTTCACCAACGATTTTTTTTTGTGTGTAGTTTCCGACATCCTCCAAAACAGAGTAAATTGCCCGAGCATTCTTGAACGAGTAGACATTTATGTAAGACCTCGAGCAATTCGGAACAATATGATGCTGTGACCACAATCTCATCGTTCTAATTATGGAGTGAATAATGCTATTACTGGGTTACAGAGGACATTCAACCGTGTGGCTTCAGAGTTTGACTTTGATGTGACAAGAGACGTGCTTCGAGCTAGATTTTTTACGGTGTTAAGATAGTTTTTGTAATATAAGTTTTTTGTCAATGCACAAACCATCATTGGGGCTTCGAAGCCTGTTGATGTAGAACCACCCAAATAAACAAATAAACAAACAAACATTAGACTGCTGAAACCCAGCGGAACATCGCAGCAGAGGCAGACCCAGTGACTGATGGCGGCGAAGCCTTAATAAAGAAATAAAAGTCGACCGAAATCTAACCTGACAACAGGTTAAAGCGATAGCTGGACATAGCTCAGGAAGGAGATCTTTCAAGTCGGCTCTTTGCACCAACGGAAGTGTATAGGAAGGACCCATAAGTAAATAAGTAGGTAAGTAACAACAAAATTTACAAAACTATACCAATACATTCCATAATTGAACCTATAGCCCATACGAAACAGAATGGATTAGTGTAAACTGATATAGGAGAGTGGAATCGTGTATATATTTGAGAATAGAGCACACATCAATTGTTTAAACCACTAATTCGAACCCCTACCCACCCCTCTGTGACTGTGGTTTGTATCATTTAATTTATAAATACCCACCCATCCTCATATGTGGCTCATAACGTCTTACTTAAATTTCACAAAGAAATTATAAATGAGTATCTTAGTGAACTTACGTTAATTTTCTACATAGTATGTGATAATACCACCGACGAACCAACGTGTCACTCCATGTAAAATAATTCAAATTTGCTGCCCACGACGCCATGATGAAAAATCATCGTACACTATAATACTGTCAAATTTGAATTTATTTAGTAATTTCGTTTCTTATATTTTTTTTATTATTATAAACGTTACCCGCAACAGACTTGAACAAACCCACCCACCTCCTAAAGACGAACCGTAAGAGTGAAATCAGTAGTGATTCAGTTTGGTTGCAAATTTTAGAATACTATTCTAGTTTGAATATGAGCCAAAATAGAACAAACTCACAGGTTTCCTCAGCAGTGTTCTATTCATGTTTGATTTTATTTCCATTAAATGAAATGATTATGTTGCTGCTGAGGAAGGCGCGGTAAATGCAAAGTGGATTGATCCGTACATAAAATGACACATTCATGCACCAAAACAATTGAAAAATATTTGAATCTCGTGATTCATTCGTGGTTCAAATCGGCAGAAAATAGAACTGAGCGGTATAACAGTTTTAAGCTTTTGAATCTCGACTGTTATAAAAAATGAATCTTGAGCCACTGCTGGGAGAGTACATGATTCAGATTCATTTTCAAACTGACAGCCCCGAACGATTTGAATCACTGCTGATTTTACTCTAACATATTGTAACGGCGTAACACAATGTAGTGTACCCACCCACCCCTTAAGGCGTTGTGTAATTTGTGAACGAGCCCCAGGATGATCAAGGAGAAACTTTTAAACATCTTCTCCGAGCTCATTTGAACAAAAATAATTACAATTTATTTATATTCAAATTGATCATTATAAGTTTTTGGGGGCCGTACACATATTATGTAAGCACTTATGGGGGGAGGGGGGGTTCTGTCAATATCATACGCGCCATATAAATAAAAAATCTTTTGTATGGAAAAAATCTTACATGGGGGAAGGGGGGGGTCGAAAAACTAAAAAAAAAAAGCTTACGTAATAAGTGTACGGCCCCTTGGCAAGTTTATTAAATTTTAACTGAGTTGATTTACACACCTGGCTTATCTAAATGTGAAATCAATTGCAAATATTTGTTATTTATTTTTGTGGACATAATATGTACCTAAAAACCTATACAGTTCACTGCCACTCACTCACATTAAATAAGATTTTCAAACAAAATTTAATATTAGATATTGCATACTGAAAGTCACGCACAAGCTCCACCACGCGAGCAGAACGCCCTCGGAAAAGTCATAACAAAACTCGCAGTGTTCGCTTGCGGTCCTCGCGATGGAAAGGCAAAACCAAAATGGCAGCCGAGGAAAAGTCGCCCGCACTCGCCCGCGCACTTCATTCATTCAACGCAACCAGAAATACGAATGAATCCGTTCCGCGCACGTCATCTCGCTCGCGCTCTCGGTTCGCACATATCTTCCCTCTCATTTTTTCCCACGCTCGAGAACGAATTCTCGGCTTGGTTTCTGGTGGCGCAGGTACGCCACGGAAAGTGGAATTTTGTTGAACGAAACGACTTCGGTTTGGTCGGTCGGTCGGTCGGACGGACGGAGACGGAGGCTTCTTTCGCCGCTCTGTTGTGTATGAGCAAGCGAGTGGAACACACTCAAAACGAAAACGGCTGCGAGCGACACGACGACGACAGAGAAGAAGAAAAGCTGGCTCGCCAACCAACCAGCCAACATCCCATCCCATGTACTCAGGAAAAGACATATTTTTACGGTTTTCGGTGAATTGTAGTGCGGAGTGCAATTAGTGTGCAGTTCCGGTTGTTTGTGGATTGTTAACGGTAATTTCTAGTGGAAGGAAGCAGATTTGGCTCCTTGCTGCAGTGCCAGAACTGCTGCACCAGCAGAAAAAGCAGAAGGAGGAGGAGGAGGTCCGGGCGAAAAAGAAGAACAAGACGAAAATATTGCCACCGAAGGAAGAAGAGTTTGGATTTTTTTTTTGGTTTGGTTGCAAAGAGGTGCCAGCGTATTTTTGCTGGAAAAGATTTTATGAAACGGGAAAATTATTGTTCAAAAAATTTTGAACAGTTGGTGAAGTGTGAAAATTGTTATGGTTTGAAAATTAGTTTAAGGTGCTTTTACAATTTCTAATCAGATTCTGTGAATATTGATTAGGGTGTCTCAAAACTAATATTAGATAATTCAATATTGCTATTAATGAAAATTTAATGGATTGATTTTTTAATATTTATTTTTGTCATTTATTTGCTAGGGTAAAACGACCTATTATGGAGGGTTAAGCACCGTGTCAAAATAAAATTGATTTCAAACTTCTTTTCAAAATTACTTGTTGGTCGATTTCCAAATTGTAGTAGTTGAATAGGATGCTCGTTAACTATAGTTTCGTAAATATTACGTGAATTGTGTTGAACTTATGTTGTTTGGTTTTATCACAATAAAACAAACTACCGCAATAATAGGACGCAGTTGCCTATCGTTGCGATATTTTTTGAAGGTCAGTCCTATTGTTGCGGTATTGCATGTAATTCTTATGGAGAGCGATACCGCAACAATAGGACCTTAGCACTACCGCAATAATAGGCTCAAAGGATTCAAATTTTTAACGAAAAATGATGATTTTTCATCATTTTGAACGGAATTTTGTGAAACAAAAGCTGTTCTAGTCATTAATTCGAAGAGTTTTAGCGTACCCACAATTGTTTTCAATGGTGTTATATCCAGAATGGACTACTTTAACACTACCGCAACATTAGGGCATACCACAACGATAGGACGTTCTACCCTAGACAGCATTATTCTTGACTCGGTAGAGGCTGATGGCTGATTCATCTCGTGAATCAAAAATACAAAACACATTACAGCTTTATTTGATTGCTAACTAACAGTAGTAGATAGAAAGACTTTTGTTTGATGCCGTTCGACATCTCGATAGCTGTTAGCAGTCATTCATATTGCTCTTTACACTCGACAAAATCACATAATATGCGAAATAAATCAGGCTAAAGCTTTTCGGACCAGAAAATTTCACATTTTTATAGACAATTTTACGCTATAGCGAAAATAATGCATGCAACTCATTGCAAAACTCGAATTTTACATCAATTCGGTGCCGAGAACAAAATGAGGTGGTGAACTAGTTACAAGAAAAACAATTGATTAAAAACCTTTTCCAAGACCCTATCTGCACTACGCAATTTTATGAACTGTGAGTGATAGCGTAACTTGCTTCTGGTGAATTATTATCCATTTGAGGTGAGCCAACCCACGGCTGCAAATCTCTCTAATAAAGACATACAAAAAATATTATCCCAGAGCCCTTTAAATGATTCCTGTAATTACATTTTTTCTTTGAAGTAATATTATAATTACTGGAAAGCAGACCTCTTACTAGACACATGTTCCATCGTTCGCCTTTCGAGCGGTGAGTTAAATTTTTCGTTGGTAGTCAAACGGGTAACAGTGTTTGACATAACTCGACAACCTTGCCGAAAATAAATCCTACCGAGACGAGTTTAGTGCTATTAGATTTAATTCTACCACGTAATCTACGCATTTCGACTTCCTCAACTGTAAGGACACCTCAGTGTCTCGTACTTGACTCGAGTACTAAACCCGTCTCGTGACTCAGGATGAAGATATTAGAGCCTTATAATTTTCTTTTATCTTTTTACCACTTTTTACATAGAATAACAATTTTGCAATTGCGTCAACTATCCATTCTTTTGTCAAATGTCTTTGATCGTATTATTTGTTGAACGATTTGTGTAATTCATTGCATATACAAAACACTTTGTAACAACATACCATTTCTTTATTTTTTGGGACACCCTAATGTGGATGCCAAACTGTGGCATTAATACAGACACTGACAATTTCGGTTCTGGTGTGCCGAACCAGCAACACTGCTTGATCAGGAAGGACGAAGAGATTCACCAAAAGTTAGTCTTCGTTTTCAAGTGCAGAGCGGAAGATAGATGGAGACAGCTTTTGGGCTGTTCAATCGCAGGAATAATGTCTGATTGTCGCTGCTGGTGATGTTTGCCTTCTGGACAGCTTCGGAGAGTGCTCCTTATTAATGGATACCGATCAATTCGATTTTCTTTGCCGATGATGGCGGCTGAAGTGTTGTAATGGACGTGTAGATAAACTGGAGCAACCCACCTCCCGAGTGTTATCAGATCCCTTGATTCTCTCGCTGGAATTCCGCGGAGGACTGCCTTCTGGCCTCCTAGAGGCCCATTGCCGTACGTGCCAATCTCGGATCGCGAGTGATAATCTTCCATTTAAATTTTGCGGTCAATCTTCGAGGTAAAGTTTGACCACCGAAAAAATCGGATTCATAGTGACTGATTCATCCCGTCAAGATATTTTTGGATTGTTAGTGGAGATCGGTTTTTGAACAAAGTGTTTTGATCATTTTTACGTTATAATGGGTTAAAACAGTATAAAGAGAAGAAAGTTAGTAGTTTTCATAAAAATATTTACAGCTGTGAAGAAAACAGAAAATGTTCAATCAATCTCAGGGCCTATATTTTTCGAATGATTTCAAATAGTGATCTAAAGCAGTGTGGTTCCATTGGACGAAAGGAGCGAAATATAGAATACTAAGCATATTTTGATGATAGTGTGTTATGCATTGTGACAAGAAAATGGTGACGAAGCTCTGAAAAACTCCCGAGTGTGAAAACCATTCAAACACACGAAGGGAAGTCCCCAATAACCAAACACAGAAAAGGCTACACAGCACGGACGGAGCTAGAGCGAAGAAAAGTTGACAGATTGCGAGTGTGAACGAGCGCTTTCGCGCCGGTGTTAGTGAATAGGGCGTATGCGTGTATCGGTGAATTAGGGCTCTTTGTACACAGCAGTAGCCAGAGTGCGCTGGGGAGAATCGATTTTTCCCTCGACGGACGTGACGACGGTGTTGGGTCTATCTCTCTTGGTGTCCCCTTCGTATATGGATACGGCTACGGCTTTGGTGGATTGAGTCGCCCTTCCATATAGATGGGGGAAACTCACTGTTGGATGATCCGACCGAGTCAGGAGCAGCGGAGGTAGTAGTCAATGGCAGGAAGTGTGAAACGGAAATACACCACCAGTCGGCAGTCGGTGGCACAGCCAGTGTAAGGAAATATAATTCGTCAATCGGACACGTACGCATACCCCTACAATATTGAGGAGTGTTACATCCAGATGGGAAGCTTCCCCCTATCCCCTCGACAACGACATCGATTCCCCAACGTCTGTGTCATGTAGATTAATGGAGGATAGCTCACGCATTCGCATTTTCCCCATATAGTGTCATTAGTCGATCGTCGCCCCAAAAAGTGGCAATGGGAATCGAATTACCCACTTAGAAACACCCCATCGTCATATGCGTTGTAACTGCAGACATCAGCAATCTTTTCGGGTTTTGCCGTTCCTTATGCTTTCGCACAAATCGCGCAGAACAGTGTAGAATCAAGTAGCAGCAGTCAAAATAATCAATTAATTGATAATGTCCTCTACCAGTGGAAATTAAAGCCGCACAGCAACGCGAGCCACCACACGGTCAGCCTGAGAGGCGAGAGTGAACCAACGTACGATCAGAAAATGTATATCAAAAGAGGAGTAATAACAATAATAAGATAGCGCTAAGATACTTCAATCGGACCTTCCACGGCAGACGCGGGAAGGGGGGAAAAAGGCAACCGACACTCTCGCACTGCACACACGCAGAGAAAACCACACACGCATACACGGTTGATATATCGCACTGGAGCACAACAAATTAAAGGTATTATACGAAAACAAACATCCAAAAGAACAAGACCCACAAGGAGAGAACGAGAGACTTACATACTTCGGAATCCCACACACATTCTCATTCCGGCTGCTTCTTGCTGCTTCGGACCGTCTCGGTTTCGCAGTTCGCGGGTCAAATCCTGGCTCGTCCCACACGGCGCGACGACGAGCAGATCATGTACGTGATCAACCCAGCGAACAGCGGCAAGGACATCCCGAACAGCTACCCGACGAACGCTGGAAGTAACTCGAATAGCAGCAGTGGCAGCGGTAGCAGCACTGTCGTTGGCACTCAGGAGATTATCAGCAAAATTTTGACAAAATGTGCCACGATGACAGATGCTGAATCGAGCAGCACCGTCAATGGAACAGCGACCATACTACTGTCCCCGTCCGGGGCCGTTCGGCGAAACCAACCGTCGGCAGCGACGGCGGGGGGCCTAGTGGGCGTTTCGCCCCAATCTTCGCCTGCGTCATCTTCGTCGTCCGCTTCGTCGCCGACCGCCGACGGGCCGTATCCGCACAGCGGCTTCCAGACTGCTGCCGGCAAGGATAAAGCCAAACCCGGTGGCACGGGGTCATCCGGTAGTGCGGGGGGAACGAATGGTTCCGCAGGGAAACATGGAGACAGCAGTGCTGCTGGAAACGGAACAGTGACCGGCAAGATCAACGGCAATGGTACACATTCGGGGTCGATCAGTGCACCCGGCGGGAGATTGCAGTTCTTCAAAGGTGAGTTGTTTCTTCTTTGTAAATTGCCACATAACTGGACGAACATGTGCACATGTTAAACAATATGAAATTTGTTAGTAATATTTTGACGATCTAATAAGATTTGCAACATCTACAACATACTCGATCAACTCGAGGGATAGCTTTCCGGGGCGCTCATTGTTGTGGATCAATTACGCAATCCCGCCACTTTTGTAAAAGTAGAGGGTTTTGTATTTTTACAACGGTGCAAATCCCTGAAGGTTAATAAATTACATAAACCTGACGTTGTATTATAAAGATTTTAATAAATGATTCGTTTTTTTTCTGTTTTGCTATCCGGTCGAAATGAATCCGGTTTCGCCTGTCTCCAAAAAGCTTTTACCGCAAACGGTGATTTATATGGAAGATAACCGTGGTCTAGGCGCGGCATCGACAATCACTGATAAGAAACAATCAGTTGCATTTACCGCAACACACAGCAAATCTATTGCCATGATGGTGGTCTGCGGGCCTTCCGATTGCCAGGCAGAGATAACAGAAGACAAACGAATCGTACCGCACTCCCGGATGCGATAATTATTAGAAATAAGACCACCATGATTCCGGGAGATGTAAACATTTCCATTCGTGAACGTCGAAGGAGCATTCAAACTTATGGAATAATGCAAATTGAGCGTTTTTCTGTTACCATCTTCAATGCTATGACACCGATTTACTTTTTGAGAGAACATTGTTTCATATAAGTTCACAATTCATTGGAGAATAAAAAAGAAATAAATTATTGCCGTCGTAAACATTTCCAGTTTTCTTTTCTGGAAAAGTTCAATATTTTATTATGTTTCCAATACACTCATAAGTTTCCTCCACAAATAATTTTGACCACGAAATTTTCAGGGTGGATAGAAGATTATCGCAAAATTAAAACTCATTCGGATTCGCACAATCATTGTCGTTATTGTTGGAAGTCACTGACTAAAATTGTAAAAATTATACCGTAATTGTGTGCTCTTCGTATTGCTGCAACGTAAATAGGCAGTTTTTAGTTGCTGCTGATAAACGCTTTCTTTCGTTTTTAACGTTATCATTCCCATGATCATCCAATAGAGCTGGGATCCTGTGAATTTTATTATTTATGCGATGTGCAATCGGCTAGAAATCACATCTGTCTTAGGACGGGGCAAGATGAGCATCCTAAGGATGATCCGTAATACCTTCTCAGCAAGCATGCCTTTCTATGTTACAATACGACAGTTCTTTTTTGCTGCATCTCTTCAAACATCTAGACTAAATCGCGACTTTCAGATGGAACGGCAATTCCGATAAATGTGACTCAACTAAAACTCTGTTTTGACTGGTTCAAATAAACTGCGGGGCAAGAAGCACCAATTTAAAGTTTTTTTTATTTCAATTGAAATTTATTAGAGCATCAATATTACCAAAAATAATAACTAATAATGCGGGGTCATATTAGAACATATTATTGTGGTCGATAAATTGTTATTTTTCATTGATACCATTATAATCACAATGAATAATTATAAAGAGCCTAAAATTTCAGTAAATTTTATAATGTACGTTACTCAACAGATTCAACGCATAGCAAATCATAATTTTAGGTTGTGCAAAAGAATTTTTCATTTTGTGTATTATTTGATTAAGTTATAATGGATAAGGATAAGTTATTCAAATCTAATTAAGCAAGGTCAACCATTTCACTGTAAATATTTTTCAAGCTTAGGCTCAGAATATAGGCTGAAGGCTCAGAATATGTGTACTTGGTTGAGATTTTCATTGAAAAATATTGCTTTTCAAACCTTATTTTCTAATGCTGATTTCTTATAAGAAATCCTCAGTGTTCACCAATTTTTGCATATTTATCTGTATTCATATTCATTTTATAGTTTAACAATATTCGGGGCTATTTAAAGAGAAAAAATCATTATAGAGGTAAAATTAAGGGATTCTCCCCTAGCACATGCTTTACGATCTAAGTTGTGGTGAGTGTCCCAATTGTGACAGTTTCATATATAAAAACTTTGAAGTTTATCAAAAGTACAATGGTCAACTACAGGTTGGTTGAACAGCTCTCATTTATATTTGTTTCTGATTATCATCACCTCATATGAGCTATATTAGATAACGAGTTATGTATCTAAGATGATTGTACTTGAAACGTAAACGTAATACTAACAGTGACATCAGTGCATCTTTTAAAGATGTTTCTTTGCATAATAATCTCAAACTGAACATGAATAAACAAATGAATATAAAAATGCTTTTCAGTTACATATGAATGGTTATGTTAGTTAGAAGCTGATCTACTGAACTATCGCGCTTGTGTTTGTTTTGTGCCACAGCATATACCAGACTTGTTCGATGCCGAATTATCTTATCGTGAATAAATATTGTCAAGTAATGTCAATGAAAATAAGCGGAAATGACGCCTTCGGATTTTCTTGTGTATTATTGTAAGGAGGTTGGAAAAAAACAATATTTGTTACGCAAAAATCATAAAGTAATCCCGGTATAGAAAAAAATCGGACTGTATTGGATGCTCGATTTGGGCATTTCTAGCAGTTTTCTATACACTTATTACACATTTATTTACTATATCACACAATTACATTTCACCTAACACTTTGTTAAATATAAAATAGGGATATAAAAAAAATCCTCATTATTATTCTTCAAAAAAGCAACATCTTAGCTTTCAGAATTTCTATGTTTAGCAAACGATTTTTTCACTCGTTCGGCATCGTGTAAAACGAAGGTATCACTCTTTGTCGCTCTGTCGGAGCTGATATCCATGCGAATCGCCAGGATGGAGTTGCTATATTTATCTCAGGCCTGGTGGCGAATCACTTTTTAGTGACTGGGTCACTATTTTGAGGCTAGTCACTAAAAAGTCACTATTTGCATCCAAAAGTCACTATTTTTCGGAAAATGGTCACTAAAGTCACTATTTTTGCACCGCCTATTGGAAAAATTTCAAAATAAAAATCATTTGTACCGTGGAAGCACCATATTTGACGCAGGTCCAAACTTGGCGCACTCTCAAATCAAATGATGCAGAAAACCTATTTTCGCCAAAAATATATCAACGAATCAAGCTAGATGGCTTTATTTGCTCTTCTTCTTTGCATATATGGCATAAAAAGCATATTATTGATGAAGAATCAACATACCCGAATAAAATATATGGAAGTCATACTCATAATGCGTCAATTTTTTTCTTTCTTAGCCGCAATGCTAAGGATCGAATGATCATTTTTTCACGCAAAATAATTTTTGTGAGAATCTTTTACCCCTAGCTACAAACAGCTGAGCATTATTAGTAAGCTTTACCTTTTACGTTGAACATTGCAACATTCGAACGCATTTTTCAACCCAAAATATTCTGCGTCAAATTTGGCTCACAATGCATTGTGATGTTCCTAATTAATCTTATCATATGAATAGACAAGGCAGTGCTAATAAACCTCAATAATAGTCATAGGAAAAGCAATTTGTATTCATTAAGTTTTAACTAACTCTCAACTACTTTAAATATTAGTCAACATTGGATCATTCAACTGAGTGTCCAGCCCATGATAGTATGCCTTATGCTGCATTCGATTTTGATGCGTTTATTTGACGCGTTTCTTACCGGTATTTGGTAATTATGCAGTTTTTATATGCTAGTTTTAGAATTCTTGCGAGAAAACAATATTTTATAATAAATTAGTATCATATAATTCAATTTACTTTCTTTGTACGAAATTATAACAAGCCAAAACAAATAAACATATTTTCAATTTGTTACTCTGTCGCTTTCCTGTCGCTACTAGTCGTGCAACCCTGCATATGAAATCAAACAAAAATATGGCTGCCTTTCTCATTTAAGCTTCAGTTTATGTTAATAGTTAATTGAAAAAATGTATATAGACGGGCAGCTCATATTTTTTTAGATATATCTGCCGGTCACGTAACACTTGCAGATTGGTAGCTTCAATGTGGTTCTAAAAGCGTTCATATACAAGTTGCGTTTTCTGTATCCTTCTCAGTTTAGACAGAAGCTATACGAACTTCTCAGTTTATAGATTCAAAATTGCAGATTACCAAAGAAAGTTATTTGTTTATTACAAATACAACAGACTATGGTAGGCTGGTTATGTAATGAAATGTAAAAGTTAATCCTCCCGTAAATATATATTTTGACACGATTCTTACACCTAAATGAGAAGCATTTTGAATGATGTGCAGGGTTCATGAAACTAACAAAACACTTACATGCCACAGAGCATTTAACCTGCAGAACAACTGAATAAAAAAAAATTCTTCTTTGTATAATTAATTAACTTGTTATTTTATATCGTACCAAGTTCTATTACACTGTCTTTATATAATAAAAAAATAATTGATTGAGTTTTAACATTGTTTTGAAGTGCGTCAAATTAGAAACAACTTTGCGTCAAATAAGGAACATAGTAAAATTAGTGCGTCAAGTTGGGGACCTCAAGTACTACATAAAAACAGATTAAAAAACTAAGAAATAAACTTATATTTCGAAGTTTCATTATTTCTACACATTCTATAATAGTAGAAAGCTCGTTATGCAGAATATTAAGCAAATCCATATTGGAATTATTTTTTAAATAATGATTCTTTTTAAAATTTTCTTAACTGCGTCAAATATGGTGCCTCCACGGTACCTACTTTTCTATTAACGGAATCAAATGTAAATCTGGTAGCAATGTAGAAATTTGAAGTATTATGCTAGAAGCGCTAAGTGTACACCCTAGGGAATAATTATAAAGCATTCGCTGATTTTCATACAAAATGGTCATGTTTGAGGATCACTATCTCGAGTTCTAGCGATCAGTTTGAGGCCATTTTTGACATCCCAAATTATAATTGTTTTTGTGTGCATGTTAGGCACGTTTTAGTTGGAAATAATTATAAAGCCACCTCTTCTATATGAAACTCCTTACAAGTTGAGTGGCTTTATAATGATTTTCAACTATATTTTTCAACTAAATACTTTATAGAACGTGCCTTTTCAATTAACATGCATACATAAAACAGTCAATAATTAAAAATTTGTGTTATTTTAGACTGGGAAGCCAAAAATGTCCTCAATTGAATTGCTAGAAATCAAGACTTTAATCCACAAACGTGACCATTTTGTATGAAAATCAGCGAAGGCTTTATAATGATTTGCGGGGGTGTATTGTGAGAATCGCTAGGTTACTTTCGATTTAGATAAACTATGGTCTTGCTCTTTACGAATGGAATTTGTTAAAATACGAATTTCAGACTACAGAATTGAGTAGGGTAGAATCCCGTTTTTTTCAAATTAAAAAACTGCTTCAGATAAACAAAAAAATATTTCTGTAACTAAGATAGTGAACACAGTTTAAGTTGCATCACATGACAATGTCGAGTGAGGTTTCTCTATGTCAGGGAAAATAATGAGCGATAATATGTCTTAAAGTACTTTAAAATTGTTTATGATGGTTGTTAAAAGTAATTCTGGCACAGGCCAGGCTAGACAGTGTTTTGACCGTAAGTAAAAAACAGGTTTCGCAAAGTTGCGGACCAAGCACAAAAGGTCGCATAGTGCGTTAACTCATAGACAAAAATTAAATTTTGAAAATTCGTTTTCTAGCATATTCTGCACATAAAAGTATTTGTATATAGTCCCTGTTTTATGAACGTATTTTGGAAGCATAGCGAACAGTCACAAGTGTCACGATATGCTTGAAAACTTATATGAATGGTTAGGCATAAGTCAATCAGAAATTTCCCTCAAATAACAAGGTCCATAAAAACGTTCTTACGGATTTTTTACTGCACGAAGCCACAACTCGTAAATCAAACATCTAATATTAAGCAAAAAATATTGTATTGCAAACAAAAAATCAGTTAAGTTAGACCTTGTATTCCAGAAACAAAAATGTTAAATTCGTTGAAATATTAAACTTAAACTTAAAGTAATTTGGAGCTCAGAAAAAAGCTCCAACGAGTTCTACCCTAAAACATCAACACAATCGTTGTTTTTGGTGTACCCTATGAAATCATGTTTTCACAATTTTCAATAAGTCCGTCCAGCTATTTGGTTTCGCCGACGACATAGATATTATGGCACGTAACTTTGAGAAGATGGAGGAAGCCTACATCAGACTGAAGAGGGAAGCTAAGCGGATCGGACTAGTCATCAACACGTCGAAGACGAAGTACATGATAGGCAGAGGTTCAAGAGAAGACAATGTGAGCCACCCACCGCGAGTTAGCATCGGTGGTGACGAAATCGAGGTGGTAGAAGAATTTGTGTACTTGGGCTCACTGGTGACTGCCGAAAATGACACCAGCAGAGAAATTCGGAGACGCATAGTGGCTGGAAATCGTACGTACTTTGGACTCCGCAAGACGCTCCGATCGAATAGAGTTCGCCGCCGTACCAAACTGACAATCTACAAAACGCTAATTAGACCGGTAGTCCTTTACGGACACGAGACCTGGACGATGCTCGTGGAGGACCAACGCGCACTTGAGGTTTCGAAAGGAAAGTGCTGCGTACCATCTATGGTGGGGTGCAGATGGCGGACGGTACGTGGAGGAGGCGAATGAACCACAGCTGTTGGGAGAACCATCCATCGTTCACACCGCGAAAATCGAAAGACTGCGGTGGGCCGGGCACGTAGCCAGAATGTCGGACAGTAATCCGGTGAAAATGGTTCTCGACAACGATCCGACGGGAACAAGAAGGCGAGGTGCACAGCGGGCAAGGTGGATCGATCAGGTGGAGGACGACTTGCGGACCCTCCGTAGACTGCGTGGTTGGCGACGTGTAGCCATGGACCGAGCCGAATGGAGAAGACTCTTATATACCGCACAGGCCACTTCGGCCTTAGTCTGAATAAATAATAATAATAATGAAATCATGTGCATTGCAACTGCAACTATCCGCAACTTTGTGAGTTTCAAGCAGTTGAAGTTCCATTAAATTTACTTCCGGTTAAGAATTCTTACAGAGACCGAGTTTCTTTTCACACGAGGTTTATACAAACACCCATAAAAAACAATCGAAATGATTGGCCGACCTACCTAAGCAAAGTCTGTTTTGATGTCTTAGCAAACATCATCCTAAAGCCAAACAAAGATGTTACTCTCCCTCCAAGTCTATCGTCATATCAGTTTGTTGAGTAATAAAATGCTCAGTGGATATTGCACCGATTTTCCAAATGCTGGAAAGAAGCTTTCTGCACCGGCTAAAACGACGTCTGTAAATTAGTGATATGGTTCCTATTCAGTAGTTTGGATTCGAAGCCGGTCAAACAACTACAAACCATCAACTTGTTCGACGAACTAAAATAAATCATAAGTCACGAAGAAATCGATTGAATGATAATGCTGAGTGTAGAAAAATCTATGACATCTATGGCCAGATGCAATTGTTTTCAGGATTCGTAAGGCCAACTGTTCGCTTTAATTATATAGATAAACTTGTTGAGTAATTTAAGCGATAAGATCATTCCAAGTGTCAATCAATCGCTGCAAATCAGAATCCCGCGGGTTCCCTTTTGGCGTTCCACAGGGATTGGTGCTGATCGACGGAGTTTTGTATACTTTTTTGCAGCTGACACACCTTACATAGATGCCTGATAAGTTTCAGCTGAAGTAGCATTATAAAATGAATGCATCA
>NW_026942252.1:0-18722 GCF_024139115.2 Armigeres subalbatus
CACCGCGCCTTATAGAAAATGAGGAATGGCACCATTCAAGCAAATGAAGCGAGCAGCTTTCAACGTCGTAGGTCAGATGGTTGGTTGGTGGAACTTTATTTTCACATGTGAATGTGTAAGTAATCAACTAGCGCCCATTCACCCAGTCTATTTTCCACAGCTTCCAGTACATTCTGCTGATATGTGAGCACGATGAAAGAAAAATCGTTTCTTTTCTGCTTTTTTACCAAAGGGTGCTTCATTTAGAATGTGGCTCTTGGTCGTTTTGGTCAGTACTAAATGCCAAACTTGCCCATATCGTCTAACTAGAATAGTGATTCTCAACCTGTTTTGATTTTGATTCCATCCTGTAAGCTGGTCACCATTTGTCATGTGAACAAACTTGAACGCGCCTTTTCGCAGTCCAGCCAAATTTTTAGTATAGAACCAACTACGTTTCTGATAAGAAAATTATTTTTTGCAATTCCTGATCATAATACCTGGTTTACAGTTGTCATTTGAGTGATAAAACGGCCTACTTTTCCATACCAACAGAATGGGTGCTTTAATGACCATTATGCAACTCAAATGGGTTGCATAATATTCATTATAGCACTCATTTGGGTGCTATAATGAAAAACCTACATTGGGACAGTAGTTACTTGACTACATTTAGCTGAATTAGTTTGGGTGAGTGTTAAAATAGTGTACTCTAAGAGTCTCGTAATAAATGAAATGGTTTGTTGGACATAACATCACAATTTTCCAAAGGCAATTGCATCCATCGCTTCATAGCTTTTCAAGCTATGCAATTTGGCACGATAAGATGGAATCTTATTGTTCTCTGCCGCAACATAATTTATTGGCATGAATGATCATGTGGAGTAAATTCGATTGTACAATTTTGGTATAGATTTATCATATTAAAGCCCATTTTCGTCATTGCAAAATAGCGTAGTGCAACTCGTTGCAAAACTCGATTTTTTCAGCACTCGTAGTATTTATCCAACTCGGCAAGCCTCGTTGGATAAACGTTCAACTCGTGCTGAAAAAATCATCTTTTTGCAACTAGTTGCACAAACTACTATTTTTGAGCTTTTTAGTGGAATGTCTACACTTGTCATAAGACAATTTTGTATCATCCCATTTAATTCCACCACTTGATTGTACCTTGACCTATTTTTTAATTAATTCGTTTATTTGGCAGGCACAGACGTGTGTGAGACTTTTAAAGCCGCAATCTTTATTTATGACATCTACATTTTGAATGTGTTCAGTGTTTTTGGCAATGTGCTGTTATAAGAACAAAATACAAACGTGATTTAAATCGCGGCTCCGGGAGCAATAGTCACTGGAAAAAAATGAGTTTCCGAATCCGTGATTTAAATCTCGGTTAATTTTTGCTGGTACACGGATTTAGAGGAGTTTTTTTTTATTGAGAGTGTGCATTTGAACTTTATTTGGCAAGCTCGTCTGCCTTTTCGTCACTTTCAGTGCCACAGTATCCCGGGACCTAGTAAAAGTTATACACAGTATTAGACAATCTTTGGCATGATATTATATTTATTGAAAGCTTTGAATAACGTTTGCCCATCTGCAAAAAAAATGCACGTCTGTATTTCCACTTCAGACAGACATTTGCATATTTCATTACGTCAAAAGTCGCCGCTTAGAAAACCGTTGGATAATTTTCCATCGCCAGTGAGATTACTACCCTAAGGTCGATGATTCCTGCTGTAGCATTTGTTCCTTTTTATTTTATCATCTACGAATAATTGTATGAAACCGTCGCAAACAGTGGGATTTCCGACATCGCAATCCATACTTGATATCTCAATTACGTTGTCATATTTATCCTCACCATGATCATCTGCAAAGCTTTTAACCTCGTAACCTTTCTCCTCTAAGCTTCATAGAAGATCGTTTACGATCAAGGACCTCATCAATGAACTACTTTTTGAGGACAACTTCTCGTTGCCCTCACATCGTTACCGATATATTATATTACATAATATAATATATATCATATTATGATCAAATTAGTAGATATTATCAACCATCACCTTTTTTCATAGTTTTTAACAAAACTGATGAAAGACTAATGGTTCTGATTATTAAGGATGCGCTTTTTCTTGCTTTTTACTTTTGATGTAAAGATAACTTCTACGTCTTACGAACATAATTGAGTTTTAGCTTTGCTTTCAACATGTTAATTAGGTCATTTTCGTTTCCAAGTTTTATTATATTTGTTTTCCCCAATAATTGGATGTGTCTATCGCAATATGTTGGCTGAAGAATATGGCAGACGATTGTAAAACACCGGATATAAACAGTAAGTCAATCTGAATACAACTGGGTTGCGGGGAGGAATACTTCGTCAAGGTAAGTACCCTTCCCCAGTTTGCTTTCATATGCTGTTAGAAGTGGTTGCAGAATATTTTTCTCGGTCTTTCTGTGCCGAAAATTGTTTGCTGTACTGCTTACAGTAGCCTGTCTTGCGGAACGTATCAATAGAAGTTCATCTCGAAATGGTCGAAATTAAAAACACCGTGAGGTTCGCATTTCCTAAAGATGCTCCACGACCATCGTATGGATAGATAACTGGGTTTGTTAAATCGTTGAATGCTAGCGTCACGGAAATGAAGACTGTGTACAAACGGGAAAAGAATCAAAGCGTTTATGTAAAATTCAAGAGTTGTAAGAGGCGACTAGCTCAAGGGTCAGGGTCGGCGCACCTTGCTTCGGAGGAGTCACGATCTCTCTTTAACTAGGGAAACTTAGGCGGACCTTTAGTAGTTACTATGGGAAAAAGATTTACTTAGGCATACGTATATTTAAAGAGATAAGATACATTTAAAGGGGGGGTTGTAAAGAAGGGGTTCGTTGCGGCCGTTCGGGAACTGATGGAGCTCATGCAGCATAGTCAGGAGAGAGAGAGAATCCAGAAGCTTCGTACTTTGAATCACCGGCATACATTTTTCCTCGATCCAAATGGACATAATTCGGTCAATTTCCCGACGTTCCACGCGCTCGCATACGGGGCCATAGTACATAGGATATTGGAATCTTGCAAGCGGGGACTCTCCCGCAGCGTGTGACTCGGCAATTACTACACGCTCGTAAGTCACCAGCACGGGACTCGCCGGTACTGTGGATCGTGTTCGGGATCCCTCTACAGGAACGGCACTGCACATCCAGAATCACAGAATAACTACCAGCTTAAAATATTTTCTGCAGGCCACCGTGAATCACCGGGGAATTATTTGACGATCATCCCGGTACACTTGATCACTCCGGTCTTCCTTTCCCGATCATCACGTCATTCGGCTGTTTACCACGTTCTCCTCTTCCATATTTTCTGCCTTTCATACCAGTCCAGATTTTCCGCTTTACTCTCTCTCCTCTCTTTCGTCGGGTATCTCTCTCTATTTCTGTTCCTGCCTTTTTCGTCGGACATCTATTCCAGGGAGTCAGTACTGGCAACTTTGGCAACTTCAACGTATTTTACAGCACAAATATATGAGAAAATGTCGGAAGTAATTATTTAGGGTATTTCAAAAATCTAATTTAATACAAAACAATTAATCATCCTAACTATGAAAAATAGTGTGTGAAGCAGACCTGTTGTTTACAAGTTGTTGGTAACAGAGTGAGAAGGGTTTCAAGGACATGTTGGCGAACAATACCCAGCAAAGTATTTTTCGGTATGATAATGGAACAACAGTAGCAGTGGCGATGACTGATGCAGAGGGGAATGTAGGGAAATAAGGACAAATGTTTCATATATGCTCGGAGAAAGGTCACCAGATAAATGTTTGTCCCAAGAAAACAAAGCGCAATCAACCAAGCCAGAAGATCAACGAAGTTGGGCAGTCTGGGACTCACGCTGGTATGTTAGAAGGAGTCACTTCCAGGCACGACTGTTCAAATGAAACTGAGGTTTTGGATATAGAGGTTCTAGAAGATACACAGGATACGAAATAGATGAACCGGTGCGTGAACAAAAACAAGATCCCAAAGTTCAACTAATCCCAATACGGTGTTGGAAGTCTGATGGAAAGGTATACATGCAATACGCAGGGATCAATCAGATTAAAGCTGAAGACAAGGAAGAATGGCAGAAAAGGCGCGACACCGAAGCAAGGGCAACGTTTCCACCATCGCAGGAAAAACTTGAAAAAAAAACTCGACCAATTTCCATTGGCTCCCAATCTGACATGTCAGACTAGCTTTTTGTCATATTTCAGTTTTCTTCAAATTGAATAATCAAAATATGCAATGAATTTCGGCTCCGTGATGTGTATGCCACGATTGAGCCTATTAAATAAATCAAAACGAAAAAAAAGAACCCTTCCCATCAAGGATGATAAAAATCAAATTTTCAAAAAATTCGACAGTGATGAACACTCACACGCGATCACACATTTAAATTATCAATTGATAAACACTCGCCAGCGAGTGCGAATCGTTTGAAAATTGTATCTTGATTTAAAGCATTTACCGTTACTTTGAGCGCATTTTTCTTTCTACCATCAAACCACAACGCCTAACAAAAGATTGATTGAGACTATTGACATTTAGCTAGTATTAGAAAGGTTATATGTAAATGATAATTCTGTGATTATTATCGTTTGATATTATTATTTGAGATGTTATAACCGGCGACAACTCGCCTACTGTTTTCACCTGAAAAATTTTCAAGTGAAAACTTCAATCATTATCGTCTGAGAATGATTCAGCACAACACTGCTTTGGATAAATACATCTAAGATCACAGTGCTATCAAAGACTAATTAAGACGTCACTGTTAAGCTCTTTTGAGGGACCACTTCTGGTACTGCATTTGGTCCCTCGGTACCCAAGTTTGACGTTTTATTGAATACCTTGCCTTTCATCTTTGCCATGCAGTTGAAACGAGACAGTTGCGATTGTTTTGGTTGTTGGTATGTTCCACATAAGAATATCAACTTGAAATTCACAGGAAATTTATGTTGAGCAGATGAATACTCATCTACTGTTATATCTATTAATGGTCAAACCTATGTCTGTTGTAGTACGATATAAAGTAATTTACTCTAGCGAGACTTAACGAGTTTATACAAAAAAAAACAACTTAATTCACAGAGTAGTGTTACTGCTTTTCTCGCACTTATATATACGTGAATTTCTTATGGGCGTTCAACAAAAGGCGAAAAAATTAACTGTTCAACATTAGACAACTTCCCGATCCACGATTTTATAGAGAATTTTTTTTTCAAATCTAAAAAAATTAAGAACGTAGGCGGCAGATAAACCCTTTTGCAAAATACAAAATAATACGAATACAAAACCACTGCAACTGCTACTACCAGCTTTATTTCAGAAGATTCTATGGTATTTTTAAGAAATTCTAAAAGTGACAACCGTGTGAATTATGCTGGATTCGGTTTGGTATTTTTCTTCCAGCGGGTAGCATTATTTATAAATTGAAGAATGAATGCCTTGTACTAGTTTCTTTGTTTCAACTTAAATTAACATTTATGCGGTGGGTGGTCAAAACGCAAACCAGGCGATGAGGTACCTCTACCTAGATATGAGTAAAGATCAAACGCGTTCTTTCGTGAGGGATGAGTACTCAAGCCAGAGGTAGTGCAACAGAAGCCAGAACGATTGAGTCTTGTGGCGAGGCATTCCACGGGGGCATGTCAGTCGATCCTGAGCGACCATTTCGAAAATATTTGAAACTCTGCACAGTTTTTCAATTTCATCTAAATCGTCATTTTTCGATATCAAATCTTCATATTGAGTCACGACTAACTTTTCAAAAGGGTGTATGTGAAAATGGTTCAAAAATATTTAAAAAGCTGCACAGCAAAAACGGAATGTTCGATTGTTATGATTTTTTCAGCAAAGTTAGAAAACTAAATGGTGATTCTTAAGAAAATGTGCACAGTAAAAAAAAATTTTTTTTGCCTTTAAAAATATCAGTTCAATCAAAGTTAATTGCCTATATGCCGGGTATTAAGCCACCCGGAGTGGAAATTAATTACTATGTCTGAAACTTGATTATGCATATGTACAACAGGTGATAGATTTAGTTCGGAAAAGGGATTGGAGGGTAACAGCCGCTTCGGGGGGGTGTGATCCGACGCCCCCAGTTCGCATGACAGGGTGCTTTCCCTACTAAGCTACGAAGGACCTCCGTCGTCCACCGCAGCTTAGCGGGTACTGATGAAACCAAATTCCCAGCACCAGGTGCCAGCCGATCTCTCGCAATACATTTTCAGAACTAACTCTCTCAAATGTATTTTGTACACATCATGTCAACCAAGTAGGATGAGTATTTAGTATTGTCCGGCTCCTACACACTTGCTTCATCAGCAACGGCGCTCAATGAAGTAGGGTTGTGTGAGGTTGTGCCAGTTTGGTCGTCAGATCCCAACACGACCACACAAGCGAAGAGAGATCGCCACTCGAGATCAGTACATTCAAAGTTAATTGCCTATATGCCGGGTATTAAGCCACCCGGGGTGGAAATTAATTACTATGTCTGAAACTTGATTATGCATATGTACAACAGGTGATAGATTTAGTTCGGAAAAGGTATTGGAGGGTAACCGCCCCTTCGGTGGGGTTTGATCCCACGACCATATCATATATCATTTTTGTCACAAAAACTCAAATATCTCAAAACCCTATCTTTTTTCGAACGTAATTTTTTTAGGGAAAACGGTCCATTATATTAGCTATCTACCATAAAAATTTGGTGATGGTAAACTAATAAACAAAAAAGTTATGACATTTCAAACATTTCACAATTTTCACATTCAGTAAAAAAAAAAATTTTTTCTGTGTAAGTTATTTCGAGAATTGCAGTTTGATGCAGATTTTATTGTTAAGGGACGTGATTTAAACAAGTTGTTTTCATGATATTTTGATTTAATTATTCATAGCATCTATAAGAAACTTAGACACGATCCAGTGTTGTGATCAAAAGTATTGATAGTGTCATAATTTTCATTGCACGTGACTGGCGAAAAATTCTTTTAATAGTGTTGAAACCTGTTGATAATAACGTTGATAGATACATATCAGAAATGTTATTTTTAAGACAAAAGCTGCAAAATCAAAGATTTATATACACGTGTACGTCTATAGTTTACCTGCAAAAAATATACCTCTTAGAGAATAGACTTTATGATCGGGAGGAAACGGGTATCTTCAACAACAACAAATGCATGATAGGTACATACCATGACAATGCTCATGAAAAGCAAAAAATTACTACTACTAAGGTTGTTAAAAGATCTTATAGTAATTTTTTGCTTCAGTCAAGCAAATGACACCAAACTAGTCAGTAAAAACTTAAAAGTGATTTTGTTTATTGAAATATTACGAACAACATGAGTAGCCGCTTTCTCAACTGTTGTAGGCCGTTTGATGGAAAAAAGTGTTCAAAAGAGTTACGAAATCTCACCGAAAGCACCATAGATAAACTGAAAGCGACTGGTTATGCTCCAATGTCCACATTGAATACAAATTTACGCATTTGCACGTCCTGCCGTCTAAACGTTGACAAAAGAGCAATCTGTATATCATCGGTTGAGCAGAGCGCAGGAAGTTCGAAAACGACAGCAACTGAGGAATTGCCAGATGTATCGACAACAACTGAGGAATTACCAGAAGTATTAAGTGCTGAGAGCCTTGCTACCGTACCATCAGCGAAATCTGTTTCAACAAATCAATCGGAAGATGAGTGTATCCAAAAGGTCAACATCGAACGCTTTAACGAGGGCATAGCTGGGATAAAAGTGACTCCGATTAAATGGGAGTAAGATGGACTACGTTTATTACCCGGAGAAAAAATACCATGAAATAAACGAAGCTGTACGAAGAAACCTCTTCAAATAGGGACCTGATGATGTGGAAAATACAGACTACGATGAGGTAATTATAAATATGAAGGAAAGGTTCTCGAATGCAGCCACGACAAGGAAAGAAAATTATTGATTTTGTCGATGCTGCCAAGTTCGTGGTCTATTCAGGATGCCATTGATGAGTTCAAAACCAATAGAAATACAGTAAAAGAGGCAAAACAATTGAAGAATAACTGTCTTTCAACCAAAAATACTAGGTCTAGTACTGCATTAACAGATGAGACAAAAGAAATAGTAGTTCAATATTTTGAAGATGATGAAGTAAGTCGAGCTATGCCTGGTCAAAAAGATTATGTATCAGTAAAAAGATGGAAAGCGTCAAGCAATCCAAAACGATTAATGATGACGACTTTGAAAGAAGCGTACACACGCTTCAAGGAAATTCACGATAATATTAAAATAGGTTTTCCTCATTTGCAAGCCTTCGGCCAAGGCAATGTAAGCTTCTTTCCAATTCAGGAACACATAATGTGTGTGTGTGCACAACCCATGAGAATATTAATCTTTTTTTACATAGTTTGAAAAGAATCAATTTAACAAAGGATATTAAAATGTTAACTGGTAGTCTTTTGTGTGAAAATACAACATCAAATTGCTATCTACGATCTTGTTCGGATTGTCCAGATTCTTCATCATTGGAAAATACTTTATTCGCTGAGTTTGAAGAAAAATATATTGATCAGTTATCATTTGAGCAATGGGTGACCACGGATAGGTGTGACCTAGAAACTATTGTAAAACCTGTAGATGAGTTTGTGTCATATTTTTGCTTGAAATTAGAAAGTTTAATCCCTCACGATTTCATTAAAACAGAACAATCCAGCTTTTTAAAAAATACGAAAAATACATTACAAAATGGTGAATTTTTAGTCATTTGTGATTTTTCTGAAAAAATGATTGGAGTCGTAGCAATCAAAGCGATCGGTAGTGTTTTGTGACTCTTCTGTTTTTTCACTGGTTTTCAGTTGATTTTTTTTCAAACTAAATAATGTTCAGTGTCCATTAAAAGAAGGAAAATGGACACCATTCTTCACTCTTCAATATAATACGAAAAGAAGGCCCGATAGTAATATGTATAGACATTATCGCTGTGCATGACGTATGGAACCAATTCTCAGTTTGAGTAGTGTCATAGTTTCGGTGAAAGAAAGTGTATCAGATTCAAAATGCATTCGTTCTACGTTGCGAGACTCCAGCGATGACATCATTCCCGGAAGGAACGTAGAGCCCGTAGTTAGCTGCTACATAAAGCCTGGTTTGCAGGAACTTCGTCACATGCGGTGAACTGATACCAACAAGCGGAACAAGCAAAATCAACATCCATCACTCGGAGACGACTACGAGACGATTTCAATGACCAGTTGTCTGATGCGGATCTGAATGGATTGTGGACATCAAAATCATAAATGAAATCGGTGAGCACGTTCCAGCACTTACTTTTGTACATATTGAATCATATTATTGGAAACTAAATACGTACAGGGCATCGTTTGCTGCTATTGCCGCGGATATTGTGGGAGTCCCAGGTATCCGGTTCAAGCTTTAGTTGGCAACGGTGGCTCTTCTTGACCTTCTATTCCCTGAGTAGGCAATACGAATAAGGGCGTCCTTGTGAAGTTTTGCTGCACCTGTTGTGGATAGCTAGTACATCCCCATACCCCTGAATCCTTTTTTATAGTACTAGTATTCATAACAAAAAGGGCACCATTACGGAGCATGAGATCTGATCAAATTATTCGTAGTGCTACTTGTTCACCGCCCCCGGTTGGGTGAGGGATAGAGGATGACATACACACACACACACATATTTGTGATTTTTCTGAAAATTACAGCTTTGTATTGCAAGATGAAGTGCAGTCCCATCACTGGAACGTACAACAAGCTACAATTCATCCATTCGTTATTTATTTTAATGGAAGTACGCAAATTGAACACTTAAGTTTTATTATAATTTTTTTAAAGATTTAAGACACGATTCAGTATCCGTAAACTTGTTCATTGAAAAAATGATTAACTTTTTACGCGTTGATAAGCATAAAGAAGTCAAAAAGATATATTTCATGTCTGATGGAGCAGCGTCGCAGTACAAAAATCGTAAGAATTTTTCGAGCCTATGTCAATTTAAATCAATGTACGGAATTGATGCAGAATGGCATTTTTGCTACATCACATGGCAAAGGTCCTTGTGATGCTATTGGAGGAACAATAAAGCGCATGGCCACAAGAGCAAGTTTAGCCAAAGAACGTGAGCATCCAATTAAAACTGCGAAAGAACTTTTGATTGGGCAAATCAGAAAAGAAAAAAGATTTAACCAAATTATCATTTTGTTTTACTACTACTGAAGAGTACGAAATAAAGGCTTCAGAGCTCAGCGAGCAATTTAATAACGCGAAAACGATCCAAGGAACCCAAAAATTTCACTGTTTCATTCCATTGTCGGAAAATAAAATTAAAGCAAAACTATACTCAAACTGTGCTGATAATAATTCAAGTGTTCGATATTTTAAAAAACTGAATAAAAATAAATAAAAATAAGCATTAATAAACTGTTTTCATGATATCATAACCCATACCAAAATTCAAACCCAAAACTCTTAGAGTTTCTATAACAACATTGTGTAACTGCCACATTTAATTTAATACTTAGGATAATATTAATTCATTTTTATTTATTTATACATATAATATTTATACATATAATATACATAATATCGATGAATACATAAATATGGAATATCATACAAACAACTTGTTTAACTCACGCAAGGCCCTTAACAATAAAATCAGCATCAAACTGCGATTCTTGAAAAAAAAAATACGCGGAAATTTTTTTTTGTTTACTATATGTGAAAATTGTGAAATGTTTGAAATGTCATAACTTTTTTGTTTTTTAGTTTACCATCACCAAATTTTTATGGTAGATAGCTAATATAATGGACCGTTTTCCCTAAAAAAATTACGTTCGAAAAAAGATAGGGTTTTGAGATATTTGAGTTTTTGTGACAAAAATGATATTTTTAAAGGCAAAAAAAATTTTTTTTTTACTGTGCACATTTTCTTAAGAATCACCATTTAGTTGTCTAACTTTGCTGAAAAAATCATAACAATCGAACATTCCGTTTTTGCTGTGCAGCTTTTTAAATATTTTTGAACCATTTTCACATACACCCTTTTTGAAAAGTTAGTCGTGACTCAATATGAAGATTTGATATCGAAAAATGACGATTTAGATGAAATTGAAAAACTGTGCAAAGTTTCAACTCAATAGAAAATCATGAATTAAAAATTTTCTTACATTTTGATGCTGTTGCTTGGAATCGCTCAGTTACGATAGACGTATTTTAGTTATTTTTTGGCATGATTTTTTTCCGCAGCCAGGGTTTTCTTGGGGACATCGGGTTTGATCTGTCTTTCGGCTGCCACATCGCTATGGTCACCTGCAAGTGGTATTCCGCTTGATTTTAAATTTTTTGAATGTTTTGAACTAAATAACATTTGGCCAGTCGCCGTAGCAACACATGAAGAAGTACTAGTTACTCAGATCTGTACTTGAACCAAGGTGGTAACATAATGCGGTTGTTCAAATCTCTACTCTGGTACTCCATGAGCACGAAAAAACTGGGCTCTTGTATGGGACATGAACGTCTTAATTAGTCTTTGGTGCTATCGGAAGAGTTGAGTCTAGTTCATCGGCTTTTAAGGTCCTCAGACGGAATCAAGATTAAAAGTGCTCGCGTTTTCGGAGGCACACCACTCGATTCAGAGGCGGCACAGCTGTCATTTTGTTGATTTAGCTTTGCTGCGTCGCAGCATGCGTGAAATAATAAAATGACAGTTGTGCGTTGCTTCCGTATCGAGTGGTGTGCCCCCGAAAACGCGATTCTTGGATTCTGTCAGGAGTGACCTTAAAGGGGTCGTTCACAAATAACGTAATCATTCTGAGGGTAGAAGGGTTTCGAGAAGCGTGGCGAGCCACACAATCAAGATTTGGAAAAAAGCAATTTGCTAGGTGTACTTTTTTGGATCATTCTCAGGGTTTGTAATGCTCACTCAATCTCAGGAGCACAAGCCTCGCGAAAACAGTCTGGAGAGTGATAACCATTTTTCGCTCACTTTGATTGCCGTGGGAAATTGGTTTACTCGTTTTCTTTCATATCCGAGCATTTTCGGTGCCATCAGCAATGCAAATTGTAGCCTTTGTGTAACAAATAACCTGGTACCTATATGCAAACAGCGTGGTGGTGTGGCTGAGCGCATCCCTATGGCTATTATTGTTGTTATGTTATGTTGTTATGTTCAAGTCCCACCGTGGCCATTTTTACCATACCATTTTTAGAATTGTTCTGCGATAATTCTCGCGAAAAGTAAGTGAGAGGTAATAGTGATGAAAAGAAAAAGGAATTGCATCTAACAGGTACGATTTTCGTTTATCCTCCAAGGCTAGATCCAGAGATAAGATTGGTGGGTGGTTAGATTCTCCCTGGTCCCGAAAAACGCTTGCTTTGGTCTCATCGAAACGAACAGTCGGAACCCTGATCATTCGTGATTCGATGTGACACTTATAATCAGTTATTGCAGAAAGGATAGCAGTGTATTATTTTGGTTCAGGGTTTGAACCCAAGAAAATCCTCGCTGTATATACTCATATGTGGCATACCGTGAGAGACAGATACCTCAAGCGGATACAAGAATGAACTAATTAGAGGAGATATAATCCATTATGAATCTAGAATAAGCAAATGTACGATTGTCAGGACTATCCACACCGAATTCAAAAATTGTTTTAGGGTATTTATTGAATTGCAAGGTTACTTTTAACAGACATTGATTTTCTTTCCATTGATGCCTTATTAAAATGTCATGACCAGGGAAATTTTTAATTAGATTAGGTTAGATTTACACAAAAGTTGCGCATTGAGTTAGCCCGGAGCTTTTGCTATACTTGATGTTTAGATTCAAGGTTTCAATTGGAAGCAAATCATGAGAAACCAGCATTTGATAAATTTTACTTTCTTTCTCGTTTCAGAGTGCGAGCCCATTGCTCTGGCGCTTAAGCCTAGGCTAATTAGCCAGGACAAGTTTAATAGCTTCCTCCCATTCCAGGATAATCATCAATGGAGTTACATAAATTGTTTAACATGGTCACTTCCAACGTCTGTACAAATTTGTTCCTATCATTTGCTTAGGGGCCGTACACTAATTACGTAAGTATTTTTTCTGGGATTGTCTACCTTCCCTCCCCCATGTAAGATTTTTCCCACATAATTTTTTTTTTGTTTATATGGATCGTAAGAAAATGGCACACCCCCTCCCCCATAAATGCTTACGTAATTTGCGTACGACCTCTCATGATGATATTCCTTTACTTTATTCCCTACCAACTGTCCAGCTTCTTGACATCTATGAGGGCGTTGGTTAGTGAGTCTCGTTAAGTAGACTCATATCACCATGTGCTTCCCTTTCCTAGTAACGGAGAAGATGGGCATGGCCAGCAATGTTAGCAATGTCATGCTTTAACATATTTCATCTCCAATTGGGTTGCTATTACACTCCAAATAGTATCCCAGAAGTAGTTGGGGTAAGAAAGTTAAAGAATATACATGACAGCTATCAAGCAAATTTCACTTGTCGCCGATGAGAGACTTTCGACGATTTACCGTGAAACCGTAGGAGACGCCTTTTTAGTGAATACATTTCTACAGCAGACTCAAGCCGACGGCCGTCATGCAAACCGATACTGACGCCATCGAATTTTCTTCAATCATCATGCGAATCAATTTAATACAGCGTTTCTTCCGACGCGTGGTTGTGATTCCACCACCCACGCCAACTGTTTTGCCGTCGCCAAGCGATTCATTTGCACTTCCAAGAAAATGCACTACGGCTCAACCTTTACTTGTGTGAAATAGCGGTCCTGGAAAGAACCGATTTATTTTATGTAATGCGAACTACCAAACACTGATGCAAAAAAAAAACCGAAATCGGAATCTTGCGATTAACTTTCACTTGACATCATAACTTTTCATCTGTTCACTGGCGCCTGTATTTTGAAAATAATCCTCTTAAATCAAATTGCTGAAATGGTGGCTCTGAAGAGAACCGATTTATTTCCCATAATGTGTATTTCTAATCACTTACAGCAACTCAATAGTAAGAATCTTGCGAAAAATTGGTTGTTCTTGATACGCCACCGCCGTGAAAATGTCCTTCATTGTTGATGCCACGATCGCCACAGACGCCATTGCAGCGAAAAATGCCTGCTGCCATCATCAATGCCTTCACTGTGGCATCGCCATCGTTCGCTCTTCGTGAAATATAGAACGAAAATGATGCACTCTCCCGCGGGCCTTTTTTATGCCAAAGAAAACCGTCCCATAACTTACACCAATATTAGATTCCGTGTTGGGAATGGATGAACGAGATTTGTTGGTTCTGGCATTCGCAAAGATATTGTTAGCCAAGTCTTGTGTGACATTTTCTTGTTTCATCAAACATGTCGGATGTCCTCAATTAACAATAAGGTAAGGACATCTTATATGTTTGAAGAATATTAGTATACTGGAAAGCTTTTTTTTTTGTTGTATTGTAAAACAAAGAAGCCTCAGAGTTTGAGGCTAAAATATTGAAGTTTAATGTTGCGCAAAGCCCTTGGAGGTACACATTTGTACTGGCGTAACTAATGAAAAATTTCTAGCGAGGGTTAATTTTTTTTCAATTTTTCTATTTGTACTAAGAGTATGCGATAACACACTTTTTCCTATGTTGTTCCTATGTCTATGTTGATTCGGATCGAAACGAAGCGAAATATGGATTTACTTTCGAAACTTCGAAACGAAACGAAATTTCAATTTTTTTTCGCGGAATTTTGGTTAAATTGGTTTTACAACATGTACGCAAAACGGATTTCACTTTTTCGAAGTCAAATAATTGTTTTACGACCAATAGAGTTATAATAACAGTAGACGCAGTCTGTGATGAATCACCGCATTCTCGCCGCATATACCATAAGGCAATAAACCAGCATTTATGCCGCTTTCATATCAGAAAGTATAGAAAAATATAGAAATTGTGGGATTTTTCATATACGGATTCAAATTTCGTTTAAAACCTTAGTTCATTTAAGAATAATGTAATTATGCTGAAGCATGCTTCATATTGTCTTGTCAGTGTGGTATTGAGCCAATTCAAAATCAGAAAATTAATGATTAATTTTTTTTCATTTAGTGGGATACTCAATTATGTATCCACATCTGCCAGGCGCATAGGGGCCTTTCACAAATTACGTAACGCTGAAGGGGGAGGGAGCGGGTCAAGCCGAACGTTACGATCCATACAAAAATATTAAACCTTCCATAAAAAAATGTTACGAGGGGGATGGTGGGGGTCAAAAATCAACAAATTCAGCGTTACGTAATTTTAGAATGAACCCAGACAGTCAACCCAACAGCCAAAACTTATTCCTTATTATTATTCGTCTACATATATAGCATACATTTGCTCACTAGAAGAATATGTACTTCAGATTGAATTTCACAGACCCATAGTCTTATATACAATCAGCTCGACGAACTGAGCTATTGTCTGTGTATCCTTGGCATATGAGAACAACTGTTATGGTCAGTGTGAGCTAAAAGCAATCATAAGTAAAGAAGTTTCAGCAATTTGAATGATCTTTCAACTCGTTCTGGATTTTTTTGCAAATTCCATGCGAAGATCTAGAAATGCCCACAAATCTTCAATGTTCCTTACATATCGTGCAAACAGTCAAAGAAGAGCTTAGCTTGATCAACTATACACATCGTAGTTACTAATCTTGATTGGCCGAAAAACAGCTAATATGCACAGCTCACCAATTAAATAATATTCTTGGGCTACAAAAAAGTTATTTTTATTGTATACTTGCTTCGGAGTTTCCAAATCATGACCAATAACGATGCTCCTTCCATGCGTCCTTACAGTCAATTTATGATTAGGAGAGGAAAATTAGTTTATCACTCATTGTTATAAAACAGCGGTTCTCAACCTTTTTCTTGAGAGGTACCCTTCGAACTTTTGTATTAATTGAGGTACCCCTAATGATTTTTTTTGCTGTAAATGAAAATCATCGTAGCTCTTAAAGTATATCAAAAATGGACCTGAAATCTAACGGAATAAAGGGCTCTCCATAAACTTTTATGAAATTTTTAATTTTTTTAAACTTCCCAATTAAAATTAAGTTCTTACATCAAGGGACTGACTGTAGAAAATGTTTTGACCATTGAAGGCTTCCGAGCATATTGAAAATAGGCAAGAGCCTCTTGAAAGTGGCTTTCGAGCCTCTTGAAAGGTGGCTTCGAGCCTCTTGAAAGGAGGCTTCTGAGCCTTCTTGAAAGGAGGCTTCTGAGCCTCTTGAAAGGAGGCTTGAGCCTCTTGAAAGGAGGCTTCTGAGCCTCTTGAAAGGAGGCTTCCAGGCCTCTTGAAAGGGAGGCTTCTGAGCCTCTTGAAAGGAGGCTTCCTGAGCCTCTTGAAAGGAGGCCTGAGGCCTGAAAGGAGGCTTCAGAGCCTCTTGAAAGGAGGCTCTGAGCCTCTTGAAAGGAGGCTCTGAGCCTCTTGAAGGAGGCCTGAGGCCTCTTGAAAGGAGGCTTGAGGCCTCTTGAAAGGGGCCTGAGGCCTCTTGAAGGGAGGCTTCCAGGCCTCTTGAAAGGAGGCTTCTGAGGCCTCTTGAAAGGAGGCTTCAGGCCTCTTGAAAGGAGGCTGAGCATCTTGAAAGGAGGCTTCTGAGCCTCTTGAAAGGAGGCTTCAGGCCTCTTGAAAGGAGGCTTCTGAGCCTCTTGAAGGAGGCCTGGAGCCTCTTGAAGGAGGCTTCCAGGCCTCTTGAAAGGAGGCCTGAGCCTCTTGAAAGGGGAGGCTGGGCCTCTTGAGAGGAGGCTCTGAGCCTCTTGAAGGAGGCTCTGAGCCTCTTGAAAGGAGGCTTCTGAGGCCTCTTGAAGGAGGCTTCTGGGCCTCTTGAAAGGGAGGCCTGGGCCTCTTGAAAGGAGGCCTGGAGCCTCTTGAAAGGAGGCCTGAGCCTCTTGAAAGGAGGCCTGAGGCCTCTTGAAAGGAGGCCTGAGCCTCTTGAAGGAGGCTGGAGCCTCTTGAAAGGAGGCCTGAGCCTCTTGAAGGAGGCCTGAGCCTCTTGAAAGGGAGGCTTCTGGAGCCTCTTGAAAGGAGGCTTCCGGGCATCTTGAAAGGAGGCTTCTGAGCCTCTTGAAAGGAGGCTCTGAGCCTCTTGAAAGGAGGCTTGAGCTCTCTTGAAAGGAGGCTTCCGAGCCTCTTGAAAGGAGGCTTCCGAGCCTCTTGAAAGGAGGCTTCCGAGCCTCTTGAAAGGAGGCCTGAGCCTCTTGAAGGAGGCTTCTCGAGCCTCTTGAAAGGAGGCTTCCGAGCCTCTTGAAAGGAGGCTTCCGAGCCTCTTGAAAGGAGGCTTCCGAGCCTCTTGAAAGGAGGCTTCCGAGCCTCTTGAAAGGAGGCTTCTGAGGCTTTCGAGACTACGGTTCCAAGCATCTTGAAAGAAGAACTCCGACTCTCTTTAAGGGAGGGTTTCGAGCCTCTTGAAAGAGGCCTTCCCAGCCTTTTGAAAGGACCTTTCCGAGACTTTTAAAAAAAGGAGAAAAGAAAAAAAGAAAGTTTAACGAAGAAAGCTTTAAAGAAGATTTGTGGGCCTCTAGAAAGGAGGCTTCCAACCCTCTTAAGAATAGGCTTCCGAGCCTTTTAAAATGAGGCTGTCGAGCTTCCGAGCACCTTGAAAAGATCCGTGGCTTTTAAAAGAGGCAGAAATAAAAGGAAATTTCTAGAAAAACAGCTTGGCTTCCGGGCTTGGCTTCCGGGTCACTTGAAAGGTGGATTCCAGCTGTTTGGAAGGACGCTTCAGAAGGCTTGCAACGAAGCAACCCCTAGTTACGCTGATTGCAGCAACTCAAATGTGACAAAATTTGGTTGCATATGAGTTACTGTAACTACCCTACAACATGTGTGTTACTTGGGACTGAGCTTTTCGGGAAAAAGTCTTCATGTCTTTCCAATGGAGGCTTTCAAATCTGTAGACTCTATATTTGCAGTCCCAGTTCATCGGTGGAGCAACCATCTCGACGCTTGGCCTAACAATCGAATATTGATTGCAAATTGGGTTACCAGACTGCTAATTTAACCCATTCATTTACTACATGAATATTACAATTTATGCTCATCAACGTTCAGCCCCGACATAAAGCTCTTTCTCATCTAAATACTAGTTACTGCTCTCAAATCAAGAACGCAAGATTATTTCTCAACCATTTTTCGAACCTCGAGAAACCTGGTGTGTTTATCTGAAGTTCAAAAATTTATACAAATCTACAAATTATAAAATCTATATACATAAAAATTAATTTCTGTTTGTCTAAAACTTATAGACTCGGAAACTACTGAACCGATCGGCATAAAAATTTGTATGCAAAGGTTTTTGGGCCGGGGAAGGTTCTTAAGATGGTTCGAGACCCCTCCCTGCTTTAGAAAGGGGGGCTTTCATATAAAAGAAACATTAATTTCTTCATAACTCGAGAATTAATCAAAGAATAAATCAATTTTAGGCGACACGAAGTTCGTCGGGTCTGCTATTAAATTATAAAAACCTCGTCGAGTATGCGCATATACAAAGTCCATCATCAGGATGAAATAAAAAGCCTTGAAGTTCACTTTGATGAAGTGAGAAATAATTTTGGATTGCGCTGCGAAACATCGGAGCAACCAGAAGCGTCTGAATTGGTTTCTTTAATCATTGCTGATATTTTCATTTTTATTAGGAGAAGTCATGCGATGTTTACAAAGGCTCC
>NW_026942253.1:0-6056 GCF_024139115.2 Armigeres subalbatus
TTTTAAGCTTCTTCCGAGTAGTTTCTTTAAGCTTCTTCCGAGTAGTTTTTGCTTCTTCCGAGTAGAAGCTTTGCTTCTTCCGAGTAGCTTTTGCTTCTTCCGAGAGTTTTTTAAGCTTCTTCCGAGAAGCTTTTAAGTTTCTTCCGAGAAGCTTTAAGGCTTCTTCCGAGAAGCTTTTGCTTCTTCCGAGAAGCTTTAAGCTTTCCTTCCGAGAAGTTTTTGCTTCCTTCCGAGAAGCTTTTGCTTCTTCCGAGAAGCTTTTCCTTCCGAGAAGCTTTTGCTTCTTCCGAGAAGCTTATGCTTCTTCCGAGAAGCTTTTGCTTCCTTCCGATAAGCTTTGCTTCCTTCCGAGAAGCTTTTGCTTCTTCCGAGAAGCTTTTGCTTTCCGAGAAGCTTTAAGCTTCTTCCGAGAAGCTTTGCTTCCTTCCGATAGTTTTGCTTCTTCCGAGAAGTTTGCTTCTTCCGAGAAGCTTTGCTCTTCCGAGAAGTTTTGCTTCTTCCGATAGCTTTTGCTTCTTCTTCCGAGAAGCTTTTAAGCTTCTTCCGAGAAGCTTTGCTTCCGAGAAGTTTTTAAGCTTCTTCCGAGAAGCTTTGCTTCTTCCGAGAAGCTTTCTTGCTTTCTTCCGAGAAGCTTTTTTCTTCCGAGAAGCTTTCGCTTCCTTCCGAGAAGTTTCTTGCTTCTTCCGAGAAGCTTTTAAGCTTCTTCCGAGAAGCTTTCTGCTTCTTCCGAGAAGCTTGCTTCTTCCTGAGAAGCTTCTGCTTCTGAGAAGCTTCTAAGCTTCTTCCGAGTTTTGCTTCTTCCTGAGAGTAGCTTTTAAGCTTCTCCCGAGAAGCTTTCAAGCTTCTTCCGAGAAGCTTTGCTTCTTCGAGAAGCTTCTTCCGAGAAGTTTTCGCTTTCTTCCGAGACGCTTTACGTTTCCTTCCGAGTAGTTTTCTTTGCTTCCTTCCGAGAAGCTTTTTAAGCTTCTTCCGGAGAAGCTTTTGCTTTCCTTCCGAGAAGCTTTTGCTTCTTCCGAGAAGTTTCAAGCTTCCTTCCAGAGTTTTGCTTCTTCCGATAGCTTTAAGCTTTCCGAGAAGCTTTTGCTTTCTCCGAGAAGCTTTTTGAGTTTCTTCCGAGAAGCTTTAAGCTTGCTTCCGAGAAGCTTTCTCTGCTCTTCCGAGAAGCTTTGCCTTCCGAGAAGCTTTTAAGCTTAGTTTCCTTCCGAGAAGCTTTTAAGCTTCTTCCGAGAAGCTTTTAAGCTTCTTCCGAGAAGCTTTTGTTTCCTTCCGAGTAGTTTTTGCTCTTCCGAGAAGCCTTGCTTTTCCGATAGTTTTTAAGCTTTCTTCCGATAGCTTGCGTTTCTTCCGAGAAGCTTTTGCTTCTTCCGAGAAGCTTTAAGATTCTTCCGAGAAGCTTTTGCTTATTCCGAGAAGCTTTTTGCTTCTTCCGAGAAGCTTTTGAGCTTCTTCCGAGAAGCTTTTGAGCTTCTTCCGAGAAGCTTTTGAGCTTCTTCCGAGAAGCTTTTGAGCTTCTTCCGAGAAGCTTTTGAGCTTCTTCCGAGAAGCTTTTAAGCTTCTTCCGTGAAGCTGGTAAGCTTCCTTCCAAGAAGCATTGAAGCTTCTACGAGAAGCTTTAGAGCTTCTTTACGAGAAGCTTTTAGAGCTTCTTACGAGAAGCTTCTTTGCTTTCTTCCGAGAAGCTTCAAAGCGTCTTCCGAGAAGCTTTTAAGCTTCTTACGGAAAGCATTTAAGCTTCTTACGAGAGGCTTTTGAGCTTCTTACGAGAAGCATTTGAGCTTCTTCTGAGAAGCTTTTAAGCTTCTTCCGAGAAGCCTTTTGCTTCTTCCGAGAAGCTTTTTGCTTTTTCCGAGAAGCTTTAAGCTTCTTCCGAAAAGCTTTCAAGCTTCTTCCGAGAAGCTTTTAAGCTTTTTCCGAGAAGCTTTTAATCTTTCTTCCGAGAGCTTTTAAGCTTCTTCCGAGAAGTTTTTGCTTATTCCGAGAAGCTTTTCAGTTTCTTCTGAGAAGCTTTTCAGCTTCTTCCGAAAAGCTTTAAACTTCTTCTGAGAAGCTTTTGATTCCTTCCGAGAAGCCTTTGCTTCTTCCGAGAGCCTTTTGCTTCTTCCGAGAAGCCTTTGCTTCTTCCGAGAAGCTTTTAAGCTTCTTCCGAAAAGCTTTCAGCTTCTTCCGAGAAGCTTTTCAGCTTCTTCCGAGAAGCTTTTCGGCTTCTTCCGAGAAGCTTTTAAGCTTCTTCCGAGAAGCTTTTAAGCTTCTTCCGAGAAGCTTTTAAGCTTCTTCCGAGAAGCTTTTAAGCTTCTTCCGAGAAGCTTTTAAGCTTCTTCCGAGAAGCTTTTAAGCTTCTTCCGAGAAGCTTTTAAGCTTCTTCCGAGAAGCTTTTAAGCTTCTTCCGAGAAGCTTTTAAGCTTCTTCCGAGAAGCTTTTAAGCTTCTTCCGAGAAGCTTTTAAGCTTCTTCCGAGAAGCTTTTAAGCTTCTTCCGAGAAGCTTTTAAGCTTCTATCGAGAAGCTATTAAGCTCCTTACAAGAAGCTTTTAAGCTTCTTACATAACTATAGGTACGAGCTTAATTTTTCTTCGTTATTATAGTTGTTTTGAGCGCTAATGGTTTTTTGGCAGCTTGCTGCGAGTTCAAAAATTATTGCTGATTTTATTGTTCAAATTTTATGAAACAAAAAATGCATCATCCAAAGGTTATATCATTCAGCACAAATTTAGTCAAGATTAAGATACATAACTCACAATAAGAAATTGTGATAACAGGAAATAATATTTTATTCATTTTTTGAAAATGGTGAAACTGATCAATGTTACCCGGGTGATCAATGTTAACCCGGATTACGGTACTTGCAAGCTTCCCAGCTTGTTTTTCAAGGTCTCACACACTTTTTTTTAAGAAACTTTTCAGTTTTTTCTTTCACTTAAGAATTTTTTTTGTTTTTTTATGTTATGCTTATAAGTGCTCCTTAGCACTTTTCAATGTATCTTCTCAATTTATGACCAGCTAATGATATTTTTGTAAAGAACTTTTCAGCTATTTTCGGGCAAGTTCATACATAAGCAATGACCTTTTTCACAAAGAACGTATCAACTTCAATAGAAAAACTTTATAACTTTATAACTCGTTCGACTGTTCTGCCACATCGAGTGTTGGCGTAAAGTCAATGTCAACTTCTCTCCACGAACAGCCTAGATAGCCGTGTGGTGTCGGCAACTGGTTATCTGGCTAAGAATAACATTACGGATTGCCTGTTCCAGTGGTAAAAGTCCACTACCATACAGGTGACCCCTAATTCTCGGTGTGATGCGGCTTTATGCTTGCCGTGCTTACGAATGTGGGGTCTAATAAGAACCTAACCGCAAACGGAGCCTGTGGAGCACCAGGGCCTTCTTCACAGTATTTAGCTCTCACTGCGCTGACCGGAGCTACGGCGTAGTTGACTTTTTGCTTTTCCGAGATATTCGCCTACTCTTGTTCAATCTCAACTTGAGGTTAAATAAGGGTGGGGTTATGAATATGTGTTTTACTTAGTTTATCAACAAATTGTCGCCTATATGGATTCGCATTATGCGTTTTTCACAGTGTACTCTGTGTCTCGTCTTTGACGTTCGGCTTTGGCTACTCTTGTTTAATCTCAACTTGAGGTTATGAATATGTTTTTTTTTACTTAGTTTTTCTACAAATTGTCACCTATATGGATTCGCATTATGCGTTTTTCACAGTACACTCTGTGTTTCGTCTTTGACGTTCGGCTTCGGCTACTTTTTTTCAATCTCAACGTGAGGTTAAATAAGAGTGGGGTTATGAATATGTGTTTTACTTAGTTTTTCAACAAATTGTCACCTACATGGATTCGCATTATGCGTTTTTCACAATGCACTCTGTGTTTCGTCTTTGACGTTCGTCCATTGTTACGTCCTCAGTGTTTTTGTGACACCTCTCTTTAGAGCCCTAGTTTAATGCGTGTGAGCCTACATAATTGGCTTTGCTATAAATGGTATATCATATGCATTCGCGTTGTGGGACTTATCCAATATATTTTAGGCTTTGCTTAATTGCGTTTTACAAAATGCATCGTGTGTATGTATTATTGAATGTATCCTTCCTCTCCAGAAACCTGTTATTCTCCTTTCCAACTTCACTTCCTCTTCCTTTTCCTTTTTCACTTCCTTTTCCGTCAGGTAAATGATGAGAAAGGCCAGTGAAGGCGATGGCACAAATCTCCCAAATTGAGGGGAACGTGCCTCCTGAGCCGACGTTCTGATACCTGATAAGCTTCCCAGCTTTGCTTTTCAAGGTCTCACACACTTCTTTTAAGAAACTTTTCAGTTTTTTTCTTTCACTTAAGAATTTTTTGTTTTTTCTTTATGTTATTGAATAGCTCCTAAGCACTTTTCGATGTATCTTCTCAATTTATGACCAGCTATTTTTGTAAAGAACTTTTTAGCTATTTTCGAACAAGTTCATACATTGTCAATGACCTTTTTCACAAAGAACGTATCAACTTCAATAGAAAAACTTTATAACTTATTCGCTACGTTCCTGATTTTTTTTCCAGCTACCCTTCCTTTTTTGTTCATCCTGCTGCTACGAATCATTCGAACAAAACATATTTTAAGCAGCTTTCTACAAAAATGTTTCGCTTGTCAAAAGCGACTTTTAATCGTCAACTATTCTTCTGTAGGACAACTAGCATTAGATGAAATAAAGCAGATCAATTTATGCAACATCACATTCTTCTGTGGCTAGTAGTTTCTATATGCTCCAACTGCTTCTACATTCAGTCAAACCGCAATCACTTTGCTCAAAAACCGAAACCAAACTGAGACCAGCCGATCCCGCAAAACACCTCCCGGCTCTAGAGGATTGCGCATTTTCTCGGGGCACCGTCGTCCACGGGACACACATTGCCACTTTGCTGCTAATTGAGATTGACATAATAAGAAATCAAACGTCATTGGACCGTATTTACATTTCCCTCCCCAATGCTGGGGCCGGGTTCGCGTGCCACGATTCAATCCCTGCTTGCGACTTCCGACAAGTTCAAGTGAGAACTTTGTTTGGCGGTACATGTAGGAACGTGCATCTACCACACGGGTAGAAATGATTCGATGGCGTGGCGCGCTGAGCCGGGGATCTATCATTAAATGTAGCTCCAACGATGACGCCTCCTCGATTATAGAGAGAGGGAGGTTCGCCATTCAACCTCGCGTCACTTTTTGCGGTCGTCGGTCGGCACGCAGCGGCAACCCGCGTTTGGTCGGGGGTGGGCAGTTGCAATTTGTCACTAGCAGTCGGATCAACTGGCGCAGTGCAGCAAACCAGGAAATGCAACGAAAATATCCAGTTCTAATCCGAAGTGGCTCCTGGGGGTGAAGGGCAATGAAGTTTCGATTCCACTAACCAGTGCCAGTGGACAGTGGTTTCGAAATAGACTTGCTTTGAATGGTTAATTGATGTTAGTTTCAGTTACAATTCGCGTTCAACTGAAAATAGAAGAAAGCATCATCATCTCAGTTGAAAGATGTATGTTGAAATGCAACAAGCCTCCAAGCTTTGACTGACAGAGCCGGTGCACGTCGATTGCGTGTACGCGTAACCCAATCACGAATGGTTACTATTTCAACACCCTCCGGAGCAAAACTGCGGTGCAGTGATCATCAAACATTGGCTCGTCTTCGGTTGAATCGACTGCAGTTCTGCTGAATGGAGGTGCATCACGCTCGCACAATGGCGCTTATTCAGTTTAGTCTGTCAGTTAGCCGGGCCTTTGCCGGGCTGCCAATAGACAACAAAACCTTTCCATGCCGTTTTTTAATAGACACGTAACGTATTGCCTCAACTAACCGACAAGAAAGCAGCATACACACATATGGAATCACGTGCCAAACCCCCTTTGGTGATGCTTTTACCATAGCCAGTCAGTGCCAAGATGGAAGCAACGCCGGTTGTAAAAAATCCAACTTCCTGCGGAAGTTTATCGCGTACGGCTGCCTGCGCTCCAAACGATTCGCCTCTCGCCGTCCGTCCGGATAGTTTTGTCTGCGGCGGTGGCGGCGGCATC
>NW_026942254.1:0-37992 GCF_024139115.2 Armigeres subalbatus
TGTGCTATATGTACATATACATTGGTAGATAGTCATGCAGTGCCCGCTAGTTAGTCAGTCTGTCAGTCGGTCACTGGTCATTGCTGATTAATCGGAATGCAATGAAAACTGCACGAAGAACGCGATCAATCAACCTGCTTGAGATTGGAAGTGATTGATCTACCGATGAAATGACCTTGGCGCTAATTCTGGTTAGTGAGCACCCTGTCACGCCGCCAGCTACGATACAAATTTAATCACCAAATAGGGATGGGCACCGATACAAAAATCACTCAGTCAGCGGCGTGTTCCGGCGTCAGAATTTTGCCGAGAAAATCGGAAATAGGGTTTCTTATCCCATTCCTGGTCTAACATGCATACGACTGCATTATTTAATTGATATTTATAAATAGTTTATTTGTGGACGCAGTAGCTCCCGAAACAAGTGTTTTTTGCCTTTCTCGTACAACAAAGTTCTACCGAAAGGCTATCATTTCACTACGAAAACGAACTTTTTATAGAAGCCTCGGAGACCCATAGTGTTATATATCAATCGACTCAGCTTGACGAGCTGAGCAAATGTCTGTCTGTCCGTGTGTATGTATGTGTGTATGTGTGTGTATGTGTGTGTATGTGTGTGCGTATGTGTGTGCACAAATCCTAAGAAAAACATTAGACAACTTTTCATATAGTAATCCTCAACCGATTTTCTCGCAACAAGTTTCATTCGACAGGGGGCAAAACCTAGTTGATTGTTTTTGTTAACGATCGTTAACTATTGAATTTGTTAACGATCGACCGTTGCCACAGTGGGGAAAATCCGACCCAAAAAGGTACCTATTTATTGCGGCTACTTGCTGCGCCGAAAAAATACCTTTCCTAAAGGGAAAATCCACGACAAATCGAATGGTGCTATTTTCATGCGCCGGAAATTATGGGAACTGACTGTTTTGCCCCATTTACCCCAAAAAATCATACTTTTTCTATGACAGCTACAATTTAAAGTCGATTGCGGCTAATTATTTCTATGTTTTCTGATGCTAATTAAGTAGAAAATACGAGTGGTATCTATTCCGACCTTAAACCATGACTGGAAGTGGCTGTTTTGCCCCATTTACCCCCAGAATCGTATTTTTTCTAAGACAGCTCCGATTTAAAATCAATTGCGGCTGTCTATTTCTATGTTTTCTGATGCTTAGTCAGTAGAAAATACGAAGGGTATCTATTCCGACCTTATACCATGACTGGAAGTGACCGTTTTGCCCCAGTTACCCCTGAAATCGTATTTTTCTATGAAAGCTACAATTAAAAATGAATTGCGGCTAAATATTTCCATGTTTTCTGATGCTAATTTAGTAGACTTTCACTAGCAAAGGCTGTTTTGCCCCATTTACCTCTAAAAGTCAATTTTTCATATGATCGCTAAGACTTAAAAACAATTTTGGCTAATTATTTCTATGATTCTCAATGCCAATTCAGTAGGAACTACAAACCTGAAATGGTGACTAAAAATGGCCTATATGCCTTATTTAAAAAAATCATTTTTTGTATGACCGCCACGATTTAAAATCAATTGCGGCTAGGTATTTCTATGTTTTCTAATCATAACTGCAAGTGGCCGTTTTGCCCCATTTGCCTCTAAAAATTATTTTTCTGGTACAGCTACTATTTGAAATCGATTGCGCCTTACTATTTCCATTTTAATTATTGAGAAGAGCGTAAAATCTTCCTGAGGTGTGAGACTACTTTAAGCATCCGAAAACATAGAATTAGCTGGCTGCAATAGATTTTAAGAAGTAAATGAGGAAAAACGGCCACTTCCAGTCATGATTGAAGGCCGAAATATATGACAATTGTATTTTCTTTCAAATTAGCATCAGAAAACAAAGAAATCGTTAGCTTAAATCAATTTCAAATTGTAGTTGTCATAGAAAAATACGATTCCAGGTGGTAAATGAGGCAAAACGACCACTTCCAGTCGTGGTATAAGGTCGGAATAGATTCTAGATTCTACTCGGCCACTTCTAGTCATGATTCAAGGCCGAAATTAGCATCAGAAAACATAGAAATAATTAGCCACAATCAATTTTAAATTGTAACTTCCAGAAAAAAAAAGTCAAAGGTAAATGGGGCAAAATAGCCACTTCCAGTCATTTTCCAAGGTCGAAATTTATACCATTCGTATTTTCCACTAAACTATAAAACACATAGAAATAATCAGCCGCATTTGATTTTAAATGGTAGCTGTCATAGAAAAATACAATTCCAGGGGTAAATGGGGCAAAACGGCCACTTCTTGTCATGGTATAAGGTCGGAATAGTTTACACTATTTTTCTACTAAATTAGCATCAGAAAACATAGAAACAGTTAGTCGAAATCGATTTTCAATTGTAGCTGTCATAGAAAAACATCGATTTTCGTGGGTAAATGGGGCAAAATAGCCACTTCCAGTCATTTTTCATGGCCGGAATTTATACCATTTGTATTTTCTACTAAACTAGCATAAAAAACAAAGAAATAGTCAGCCGAATATGATTTTAAATTGTAGCTGGCATAGAAAAATACGATTCCAGGGGTAAATGGGGCAAAACGGCCACTTCCAGTCATGGTTTAAGGTCGGCATAGATACCATTATTATTTTGTACTTAATTAGCATCAGAAAACATAGAAATAGTTAGCCGCAATCGATTTTAAATTGTAGCTGTCATAGATATGATTTTTAGGGGTAAATGGGGCAAAACGGCCAGTTCCCATAATTTCCGGCGCATGAAAATAGCACCATTCGATTTGTCGTGGATTTTTCCTTTAGGAATGGTATTTTTCCGGCGCAGCGAGTAGCCGCAATAAATAGGTACCTTTTTGGGTCGCATTTTCCCCACTGTGCGTTGCGTTCAAAAGTTATAAAGAAAATGGTTCGTCTAATCATATTGGCGCCATATAAGATTGGTGTCTTGGCTAAATGCGAGAAAGGCGATATCACTACTCGGTGAATTAAGTTAGGTTTTTTTTTTCAATATAAACGGTTCATCAATTCATGCATTAAAAAAATCAAAATCTTCAACGTCTGTTGTCTGTGATTTTTTATATACAGGAAACAACTTTTCCTGAATTTTGTGGGCCGTGCAATACTGCAACGGGGTTCACTTCTGCTTAAAAAATAGCTATTCTTGCTGAACATCGTTTAAAAAAGCTTTTATTTGATTTAAATTAACGGGATGCAGCACTCATTTCAGTCAAAGCGATTGCATTTCCGGCACACTTCAAACCAGTTCCCGGCCTAAGCAAAATTTCACTCAATCTTTCTACATTTTACACTCATTCACTCTCGGGACGGTAGAAAATGCGAAGTAAAAAAAATATCCTCGTTCTACGATAACATGATGACAGATGGTATTATTTATAATAATTTTTGTTAGGTTGAAAAGATTCATTCACTCATCCAAATTTCTCCCAAACACTTAAAAACAATATTGTTTTCACTTTTTTAAATCGAGAGAATTATAAATAACATGATATCGTCAACGTATTACACAGTTTTCCTATTAACAATGAAGGATTATTTTCATACTAAAAGAGGCTCCTGGCCTTTTGGCAGCACGGTGCGTCTAGAAGTTCTTAGGCCGAGGTGAATTTTTGTTTGGTTTGAGGATACATTTGGTAACGTATTCCAATATGTTTGTATAAGTTCTGGTGAAACGAACAAATAGGAAGGATTGAAGTGCGTTAGTTAAGAATTATTTTGTGGTGATTAACAACTTCAAGCAATGATTGTATCGAGAACTGGGACGATATTCAGGTAGGTGTTTATATGATGATACCGTTTTGTAAAAGTGGAAATACTCGCTCCGGCTCAGTGGTGTTACAATGAAGAGCGAATATTTGGAATCTATATTTTTATTTTTTATAATTTGATCAATTAGGAGTGAAATAAATAGTTGAAAAATGTTGAGTATTGTGCGAAATAAATGAGAGACTTTTTTAAAATTATCAATCATTAACCTACGGCTTCCAAATAGTATAAATCCTTAGTTTTCCCCGAGGCCCAAGTAGTGATTCACCCTACTATTCTGAATTTCTCATAAAAAATTCTGAATAAACTTGGGAAATTATTTTAAATTTCTTAAAATATGTTCATGATTTTCAAAGTAATTAGACTGTATTTTATGTTCACCCAACCAGCGGATGGCAGGTTTTAATACCGTTCTGCATAAGAACCTTACAGAAACTATATAAAATTTTAGTATACAGGGCGGACTCGATTATCCGGAAGCTCGATTATCCGGGGCTCGATTAACCGGAGAAAATGGCTCGATTATCTGGAGTCATATATTTACCCATCATACAAAAATAAAAAAACGAGCAATGGGTAATGTTTTGAACATAACCGCGAGTAGACGTAGGACTTATATAAACGTAATGTATTTACATTCAACTTTTGAATTTCTGGGGTTTGCCCCACCTATTATTATTGATTTTGGAAACAACAAGCTGTGTAGAATTGTTAGCAATTTGTGTATTCATAACTTCAGGAAATAAAACTAATAAATAAAAACATAATCAGATATCTGAATAGTCGTGAACTCCGAGTGATGCGATGGGCGATCGCATCAATCGCAACCGACACCACTGCATCCGACCATCATCAAGCATAGAATTACAAAAAAAAAATGTCAACTTCTTTCATGCATATACTCCTGCTGGCGACTGCATGCTGTGTACGTAAACACAGCGAACGAACGAGAAAAAATAATACTGGCAGACCCACCGACCGGCAGGGTGCTCTCCCGCTGACGACTGTACGCAAACACAGCGAACGAACGAAAAAAAAATGCACGAGCAAAAATCACGTCAGTACGCGCTGCTGTCACAAACTGAAATGACTCACACACGGCAGGCACAGCTTCTTTTATACACAAAGAAAATATTGCGGTGGACATGAAGGCCCGTGGGATACTGCATTCTGATGTCCGTGTTAGGAATGCATGGGATTGGTTACATATGAAATTGTTATTGGCTTTGACAAAAATTGAAAATTTCAATAGCTTATTGTTAATAATCTAGAATTTCTATGAGTTTGACAAATTGCTGGAGAGTGTCCGAGTCGATTAATATATAAATCTTCAAAATCCACCGAAAGATAAAGGCGCTAGTAACGTTCGAAATCTTCCCTTCCAGCGTAACGCTCTCGATTTCCAAAAATCAAAATAACACCCAGTATAGTGAAGAAAGACGTAAGTCCTACGTCAATATTAGCCGTGTTTGGCACAACATAACACAAAATCAAGGCAAACGCAGCCGTAACGTACCCAATATGTGCCAGACTTATATCAAAAAGCCAGATTAATCCACCTAGTGGTGATAGTGCCTTTCTCGCTTTTCTAAGGGATCCAAAATCAAACATTCATAAAGATGGCAAATTCATGAACTTCATTTCAAAGCACCGATTTTTATTAGAAACATTTGTAAGTTCACGGCGCTGGTATTGGGACTCATGCCACCAAATTCTCCTTCGGAATATTTATATAAAAAAATGGCCAGGTGGGCCATGTATGAGTTACAACACCAGCTCCATACTCATAGTAAGAAAAATTGTGCTTGTCCTTACGATGAAATGGATGATCCGGATTTTACAAAAAAAAATAACTACAGAGACCACACTGGCCTTTGTTTAAATAAATGAAATGAAATGATTTCCATTCTAATAATGTCATCGCAAATGCTGCTTTGCAATGATATTTAATAATTTGGCATTTTCCGGATGTTCCGGATCTTCCGGAGGGTCATAGTAAGCATGTTCCAGCATCCATACTCAGAATATGAAAACAAATACATTTATAAAATCCTGGTGCTTTTTCGATGAAATTCGTAGATATTCCTTTTTGTGGGATCTTCCAGATCTTCCGGAGGAGCAAACGGTGGTTAGAGGTGTGCGCCACCGCCAACAGTAAAAAAATTAGGAAGTTGTCAATGAAGAAATCAGGGTAGAAGTGATAGAATATTCAATTTCCCTAAATGAAGGAAATGTTTTATTTTGTGTTTTTAATCCAAGACAATTGTAATAAAAAAGAATATTCCTTGCCAAATTTATATATTCTACTGAAAAAAAATCATATTTAGCAATAAATAATTCAATAATTTTCCACAATATAAATATTTTTTCAAAACAAAAAAATAAAAAAAAATATTAGAAAGCATTAACCCTTAAGGCGCAAAGCGATTTTTTTTTAGAAATCGTTGCAAATATTTTTAATGTAAATAACCATTGAAATTATTAACGTTAAACGTATTTTCGGTTTGTTGTTTTAAAACAACATTGAGCATTTAAGGGTTAAAATAATGGAAATTTTCCTCTAATCTATGAACAAAAAACGCTGCTGCCGTTTGGACTAACGGGCCATGAGGGAGTAGGGAGAATGGCAAAGTATTAAAAATTGGAAGTGGGGAGTGAGATATACTCCACTTCTCATAAGAAGAGTTAGCCTACACTTTTTGCAAAAAAATCAGATCTTTGATGTTTCATCATTTTGAAAATTATTTAAAAATCAGTAAGTGCTATTAATAGAAGGATGTTTAAATTTTCTAAATGTCATTTCGATTCGATTCATTCCAAAATATTGCACTCCGAAGTCACACAGGTGTTGCAACGAAAATCCACCGTAGGAACTTATCTTGAATCGATTTCTCGCTTAACTTTTCAAAAGGACCTAAGTAACATTTTTTTCAATTTGAATAGCGCAATCAACAGAACAACATGAAAGCTATTGATTGCAGTATTCAAATTAATTCATGAAAAAAATGTTACTTAGGTCCTTTTGAAAAGTTAAGCGAGATTTGCTTGCAACAAGTTGCACTCGACGTTGAATTGTTTCTCATTATTTCCTATTAAAAATTAGCCATATCGGAGTATGGGAGAAGTTGTAGCCAAAACACGTTTTTTTTATATAACAAAACACGCTAAGGAAATCCCACCCTAACTGTTTAATCTATTGAATGCATGAGAAAGGCACAATCTCCGCTAGGTGAATGATTCAGGCTTTTTTTTTCTCCATTCTGTAATAATCCTTTATTGTCTACTAATGAAGCATTTATCAACAAATTGAGATAATATTCGTTCTCTCTTGGTACCCTTGGTACCCTACAAATAATCCATAAGTTCATTTTATTAACCTTCTGTCTGTGCTCCAAAAAACTTACGTTGTCTGTGCTCTGGGGTTATATTGACCCCAAATTGAAACTGCTATAACTTTTTGAGCATTGTTGAGCATTGAGCTTAGTTCACTTTTATTCATTCTTCGCATCACTACCAAATTCAGATCATTTTATTTAATCTTATTAACTATAAATTCAAATCAACTTCAAATAATTTTAGCACATGTATTCTGGATTCACTCCACCAACGGTTAGTTTGAGTATCGGCTGCTTGTATCGAAGAAGAAGGGGTGATTCACATGCTGGAAATTTCTTTTATACCCATTGCATATCACTCGTAGACGGAAAAAGGATCTTCATAAACGCTGCTTTCGTTCAGTTGGTACGTTTTAGGTCAACTGCTATTTCGGGCGCTACCATCATGCAATCGATGAACAAGGGATTCTTCTTGAGGGGATGATTGGTTTTAACATCTAGATGGAGCTAGTATATTCGTACACGAACAATACCCATTTTGAGCTGCAGCTTTTCAAAAGATTATGCAGGCAGGAGTGTACTGTGACATGAGGCATTGATTAGTTTAGAACTTGTCCGCTAGGTGGTGGCAAATTTGAAATCATAAATTTAGACTAACTCAAGATATTCCGATATATGGAATTTCCTCATTGTAAATATTCCTATCGCACAAATTTGAAATTTGTAAAAATTATGTCTTTTTCAAAGTTAATCCGGTGAGAATGGACTGTCTTGTGACGAAAAAAATCATTAGAAATTTTACAATTAGGCGGCGCTAGTGTGCTTGCAATGCTCTTGCATGTGTGATATATTGCTTTAGCTTAAGATCCTTCGTACATACACCTAAGTTGTATTCGGCAAAAATGTGCAGGATGTCCAGGACTGCAAAATGGTGCTCAGTGTAATGCGCACTTCTTCCAAAAGGCGGCGCTAGTGAGAGACAGATCTCGTCGAGTTTTACCAAACTACTAAAAATTAGGAGAATCGAGAATCTAAAAAAATGGCAGCCCTTCAAAGTGGCCTGGGGTCATATTGACCCCAGAGCACAGACAAAAGGTTAAATATTGCATTTTGTCAACAGCAATCAATTTGCTGTAATCATATCTGACCTTTTTGCTTAAGATTCTGATCCCATTTGGGTACCTCGAATCAATTTTTGCCATTAGGCGATGACTTCTCAACATTTAAATGATTTTCCTCAACACTTTCCCACTTGGATTAAGACACAGCTCATTTACAAATCTAACTTTGTGTATGTACAGTCTCATTCAAATATTTACAACTGCACGAACAAAATAAAACAAACCGTAACCTTCTTCCTTCTCTCATCTCTCTTTTTCCTTTCTACCTTCACCTTTATTCTCTCTTTCATTTTTATTTTCTCCATTCCATTTCCTTCTTTTTTCCTCTTGCTTCATTCTGCTTTTTACTTCTTCCATATTTATTCTTTCTGTTTCCTCTTTACTTCCTCCATATTTATTCTTTCTTTTTCCTTTTTTCACGTTTTCCTTTCTTCTTCCTTATCCCTTAATTTCTTTTTTATCTTTCCTTCTTTTTTCCCTCTTCCTTTTTTCTCTCTATAACTTCTTCCAAATTGCTTCTTTATTTTTCCTTGATCTTTCTTTCTTCCTACACCTTCATTCTTCCTTCTTCATTGTGTTCCACTTCGCAAGCCTTGTTTCTAACTCTCGGATTATCATCTCTCACTAACTTTTCACTACTTACTTTGTACTACTCATTTTTTACTTCTCACTTTGAACATCTCATTTTCACTTTCCATTTTTCAATACTCACTTCTCACTCGAACATTTTATTTCTAAATTCTTACTTAAAATATTTTATAAGGGAGAAATTTTCAACTATTCGGCCAAATAGAGTTCGGACAAATGACTTTTTTGGTTAAACGACATTTAGTCAAATTACCGTAAAACAGAGCTATCTATAAAAAAACGCACAATTTTTTTGTCTTTATTTGAGAGGTTTTCAGCCCTTGGCTGGCTCACCTCTTTTTGAGAAAAAGTTTTATTCCTTTCAATAGTTTTACATGGAGATTTAAATATTCTTTTATTGCTCTATATCTATTGTTCATGCAGATTTTCTGCTTTTTGTGGAAAAAAAAATCACCTAACATTGCTTGCTTAACTTGCTAACAATTTATTCAGAACACGTTTCGATTTTCTGAATTCGATTCTTCTGTAACCACCATAAAAAAATCTTGTCTTCAAAGACCTCCATATACGAGTTATGCAGAAATTTATGTTTCATTTGTATGGGTGCCCTTTTCAGTGGGGAAGGGGTCTCGAACCACCTCAGAATCATTTCTTGCCTTCAAATACCTGCAGTCGAAATTACGTTTTATTTTTATTTTTGAATGAAAAATTTCTAATTTCCTAGAGTGAGTTTTGTCCTTTTTTAGAATTCTCATAGAAAATTCTTCGATTTTTTTCACGCAGAATGTTTCAGATTTTCCTAATTTGATACTGTGGAGAAAGAATAATTTGATGTATTGTTACAGGTAGATAAAATATAGATGACATGTTCGGGCAAATGAAACAGCAGAACCACTTCCAAGGAAGGGATCACATCCATTGTTGACTTGTTCTGAACAAATGTCTACTTAAAAGAAAGAACCAAATCTACCATTGCGTTATTCCGGGCAAACGTCAGCTTGATGACATCCATAAGTTTTTTAATCTGAGCAAATGGCTACTTTCTAAAAGCAATTCCATCTGTCCTCAATTTTTAAATCTACCGTTAAGTATTGTCAAGTGTTGTATACGTTGTGTCTATGTCAGTGTATATTATTCCATAAATATTTTGGAATCAATGAATATTGCAATAAGTCAGCATTGATTAGGAATTTTTAACTCTAAATATGTTGAAAAGTCAAAAAAGATTAATACTTGGATTCAAGAAACTATTTGGTTGGATAAAAAAATTTTGGCACACGACCGCTCAACGTAAACTACGTAAAGCCAAATACAGTACACCACTCCATTCATACACTCCAGTTCAATAATTGATAATACCCTAGAAGTAGGCAATTACCAAGGATTGGAACGCGTATATAGGGGATGCATGATGCATGAAAGAACTAGAATGTTCAATAGTTTTGCGTTTTTAACCAAAATTTTCAATACTACTGGCAAATTGGTGAGGAGTTTGCGAATCGATTGATGTATAAATCTTTAAAATCCTTCGAAAGATAAAGGACCTATTAATGTTACAAATCTCACATGATTTCGTGACGGTCCCCAATTTTGAATTTTTTCATTTTACACCCTGTATTCGATTCTTCCCCTTAGACGTAGTTTACGTCAAAAACTTGAAAAACAAAATTCTAAAAAATCAAAGTGTGAAATTGAATTAAAAACTTAAGTGTTCAAACCGTGTTTAGATCGATTTTAGAAAGCAAAATAGTGATATTGAGCGAAAACAAAAAATTGGGTTGTAAAGGGTTAATTGGAAGCTTTTCTGTGCCCGCCATTGTACAGTGGCGAAAATCGTTTTTTTAGCACGTTTATTTCCAGATATTCCATCAGAAAGTTAATGCGCTTCTTAGGAGATATACAGCTTAATGATCGACCCTCTAATAGTTAGATGAAAAAAATGTTCATTTCACTTTACAACATACGAGGTTTGTGTCTTCACAAAAGTTGTAGCAAAACTTCTTCTGAAAAACTTTGTCGAAACGCCAAGTTCGTAATTTCATATTTGCATGAAGTTATGATCAAAACAACCTGGCATGATGATAAGGCCCACTTGAAGTCCCACAAGAGTAATGACAAAATACCGATGATGCTTTAAATAGTTGGAAATGTTTTTTTTTATTAAACATACTCATACTCAGAAAAATTATGTAAGCTTAGTGGAATGTCTTCCTCTGTCTAAGACGAGTTTAGTACTTTCCATTTAATTCCACTACGTTTTGTTATCTTTACAGATACGTATTTCGACCTCAACTTCATTGTCTCGTACTTGACTCGACTTATTTTTTCCATAAAAACTGTTATAACTTCCGTCGCAACAGTCACCAAATGGCGTATTTAGATTTTATCTAGAACTTCGTAGAACATGCTAAAAATGCAGAAATGATAGTAAAAAAAATAATGAAAAAAACATTTTTAAGGGGTTGTCGGAATAAAACTTAACAAATCTCCTAAAATATTTTTTTTTGTGTTTATTAACAAGGCTTCCAGCCCTAGGCTGGCTCATCTCTGAATTCCAAAAATAATGAAATTACGAACTTGTCGCCTTCGACAAAGTTTTTCAGAGCAAGTTTTGCTACTACATTTGTGAAGACATGAACCTTGTAGGTTGAAAAAGTGGAAAACATATTTTTTTCATCTCACTAATAGGGAGATTAATCATTAAGCTGAATACCTCTAAAGAAGCGCATCAACTTACTGATAAAATATCTATTATTTTATTTATGTGGCCTAGACTGGCCCAGGAAACAAAAAGTTGTCTAATTCCACGGGGCACCCCCCAGAATTGTGTCTTTGGGTTAGAAAATCAATCTCTGAAAATTTCAGCTCAATCGCTTGTTGCATAAGCTGGCGCATTTGATTTGAAGTTTGTATGGGAATTTCAGCCAAAATGTATAGGAAAATACACCTCCGTCACTCATTCGATCTAGAAATTGGTTCTGATTGCTCGATTGACCTCAGAATTGCAAAAACGGCAGTTGGTATGCTACAGAACAATTCCACAGAACATTGTATGATGATTAAATAAACTTTTATATAGGTTTCGGCTGATGCGATTCGATCAAAAAACCTAAAAATACACAAATCAGCTCCTAATAAATCAGCCGAAAATTATATGAGAGTTCATTTAATCATCATGCAATGTTCTGTGGAATTGTTCTGTAGCATACCAACTGCCGTTTTTGCAATTCTGAGGTCAATCGAGCAATCAGAACCAATTTCCAGATCGAATGAGTGACGGAGGTGTATTTTCCTATACATTTTGGCTGAAATCCCCATACAAACTTCAAATCAAATGCGCCAGCTTATGCAACAAGCGATTGAGCTGAATTTTTCAGAGATTGATTTTCTCACCCAAAGACACAATTCTGGGGGGTGCCCCTTGGAATTCGACAACATTTTTTTCTCCCCATAGTAATCTGGGCCACTCTAATGTGGCCTGTGCGGTATATAAGAGTCTTCTCCATTCGGCTCGGTCCATGGTCGGATAAAATATCTAGAAGACATTATAACGCTGAATCGCATAATAAAGGTACTATTAATAAAACGCGCTAAAACACGATTTTAGCAACTGTGCATTGCATAGAAAAGCATCCGATTAATAACAGCAATATGTATCTTGAGTGCCAAGTGCAATGGATACACTAGTCATAAATCTTTCCCACCAGAAAACATCCTAGACCGGACCGAGCATAGAACTCGACATCTCCAAATTTTGCAATTCTACGCCTTTGTTCGCAGGCTAACTAGAGACCCCATACATCAATCATAATGAATGTAATATAATTCACAGAAAAAGTTTTTTTTTTTGCTTTTTTGTACAATTTAACAAAGAAATATTTGATAAAATTAACAGACCCTTTTTCTCGAAACTTATATTTCATTGGACCAATTGTACAATATTTGTGTGAATAACTGTACTTTATCAAACGGTGGTTTTTTACGACATGCCTTCACACCCTGAAACCGTACACCAGATAGCGTAGATTGTTATGGATCTATGTTGCTAAAAATAAAACCAAAACAGAGAATGACGAAAACAAAATAAACTTGGGCAATGCCACTGTATTTGCTCTGGTAATGTTTGTTTTGCCTCAAAGTGAATGACGCCACAAGAAGAATTACCTTTGCAAACCGTTCAATGGCACACGGGTTTCATTATTTAACTCATGGGTGTGAACCTTAATTTGCTAGATTACTATTACACCTATACCAACAAGACCTCTCCTATTTGCTTTCGTATTATTTGCCAATCGGCAATAACCGTTAATGATAGTAAGACGGTGTGGTTGTGATTTAGATGGCGCCGGGTGTCGCCGTCGACGATGTCCGTCAATCAACGGTCATGGCGGGTTGAGATGAGAATGATTCATATCTAGAAATGAGCGAAAGCTATGCCAACTCGTGAGGTTTAATTGTTATTGTCATCTGTTTGTTTGTTTGGAAAACAAACTTGAAAAATACACGTTTGAAGAACCATGCTTCTCCATTGAAATAAAAGTAAAAACAATAAGAGAAATCTTAAGCTTGTTCTATTATTGTATTTTCATAAGACCACTCTGAGATAACAAATGATGAAACTACAATTCTAGTAAATAGCTAATAGGGACACGGCAGGTATTTCCGTCCATCGTCGTAGGGACTAAAACCAACGAAAGCAACGTACATTTGCTAGAACTCCACTATAGCAGAACGTTTCTCCTGAGGTTACGATTTGGTACGTATGAGTTTTACAAAAAAGCATATCTTTTATTGGTTTTCGAGACTATGACGAACAGACGAAAATACCTGCCGTGTCCCTACACCTTCTTATTTTGGTACATCATTTTCGTCATACCTTTCGTGACAAATGCAATACATAGGGCAGGAGGTATTTTGGACCACCAGTTCAACTGCTCATATTTTGGACCACTGAGTGCAAATTCCTCTTGGTGGTCCAAAATAAGACCCCCGTAAGGGTGGTCCAAAATACATCCTTTACCCTAGTCATCAACCAGACAAACGTTTGATCAATTCGTAGAGCTGACAATATGTAATGAAACAAAATTTGTCAAAGCCGTCCTGTTTATTCAGTTAGAATTGTATAAACAATTCTTATAATTTTTTGAAATAGATCTTTGCTGTTTTATAAGTATCTGAGTCGAAAAGATTAATATTTATTTACTCTACCAGAACATAAAACGGATTTGTTTGTCAATTTTGGAAAACCACGTGCATTCATCAATCGATCAAAAACGGACTGGATTAATACGAGTTTCCTCTTCTGCTAGAGCTAGAATGACGACGAGAGTAAACTATATTTATAGCGAATCCCGACGGATGACCTAATTCACTACATGAAGCAACAAACACGCGCAAATGCTCCGCTCCGCGCCACCGCCAGCAGTGACGTGCCGGTCAACCGCACGAAAGGTTCAACCTTACCCCCGTTTCCGTTCGCGCGACTATGAGGACGCCATCCATCGGTGATAAAATCATTTGATGTGTCAGATTTTACCCTTTAGGTTCACTGTTTTGCTTCCACTCTCCTATGGCCAACGATAACATGAATGCCTATAGGTTGGAACGTTCATCTAAATATTCGCACGCACCATAGCCATTGGCACGAAACTTTCCGAGGACTTCGCGGTACTTCTATGCTGAAAACACAAACAATGGCCAAGGAAAAACATACACACGGCTTTTCCATCGTTGTCGAATGTGAACTTCACATTGTGAAGTTCATTAGTTAGTGCCTTTGTATAATGATTGCAGAACGGCCATTTTCAAAAATAGAAACAATGTTCCGAAACTTGTATTTTATTTCACAAGTCAAACTGAATATTTTACGGTGCGTAGGAACGTAAATTGTATTCACTGTTTTTCCATACATATGAGTTACACTAATCATTGAGTTAGCAACAATAAGCAACAATAAGTACGCATGGGTGTTAGAGATAAAGTGTTTTTGGCGTAATTGGTTCATTTATAATTTAGCGTCAGTAGTAAGAATCATAATTAGAGGCGTTAATCAGTCAAGCGATAAATTAATTTAAAAAATGTCATGCAGTTCAAATGTAATGAAATTCATATTATATTTGAAATTTTGAAAAGGTCAGAATATTTTTCCAAAAACATTCAATTCCTGTATGATAATGTATAGACTGTAATTCCAAACAAAATCCAAGTCAGAAATTTCCATAGAAGCTCTTTTGTTAAGAAAATTATTTTGAGCTTTTTAGTGGAATGTCTTCACTTGTCATAAGACATGACAAGTGATAGAAGCTCTTTCAAAAAATATTTTAGTCTTGTACAAAATTTTCCTTTTGGGATTTACCCAGAAAATCTCCTGGAAATTACTTCGCAGATAAATCCAGAAATTCCTTTGGGAATTCAAAGAAGGTAATCAAAGAAAATTTCGGAAATTTCTCGTTGATTCCTTTACGTGCCTTTAAGGAATTTCTTCATAAATTATTTTAGAAATTCCTATAGATTTTTTTTTTAAATTCCATAAATTTCCGAATTTCATAAAAAATTTCTTCGGAAATACTCATGGAAAATCTTTCGGATATTCCTTCAGGAATTTTCGGAATACCGTCGAACATTACTTTAGGAGAAATTCTTTAGAGAACTCCTCTAACAATTCACGTCAGGAATCCCTTTTGACTTTTTTTTCGGAAAATTCTCTGGATAGACCTTTGTATATTGCTTTTTTCCTTTGTATATTTCTTTGAACCTTCTTCCATAATATCCTGGAATATTTCAAGAAATTTAGTTGGAATATTTTTTTCAAAAATTTATTAAAGAATGAAATTGGAAATACCAAAATAATTTTCAGAAGAGTTTCTAACAGAAATTTCAAAGGAATTAATTTCCAGATGAAATTTCGGTAAAAACTCTTAAAGTAATTTTCGAATGATTCCTAATAGATCTTCTGAAGAAATTTCCGAAAAGATCTTGAAGAAATATCTGAAGTTGTCTAGGAAGATCAAATTAAATTTTCGAAGGAATGTACGATCCCTTCGTGGACGAAGTTTTGAAGAAATTCTGTAGGATTTCCAAGAATTTCTTCTTAGAGAGTTCTCTTAAGGCAGCGGTTCTCAACCTGGGGTACATGCACCTTTGCCGGGCCCAGGGGGTACCTCGGACAAAAATGCATAATGGCGGATTTTAATCAATTTCAATCAAAACTTATTGATAAATTTTTGATATATGTATATTTTTTTAACTCAAAATTTTGTACATAATAGCATAGCGATCAGTAACTTAAATACTCTCCACAACCACCACAGTGGATGAAGGGCTGTGAAACAAAAGATCAAAAGGACAGAACGACGAATGTACTGATTTTAAAAATCTTCTATGCAATCTACCTGATTGAAACAAAATGTTGTATGACATGTTAAGAATATGCTTCTGAACTAAAATTTAGTGCCTATACGTTCGGAAGCCTCAATTTGAGAGACACGAAGGATTTTTTTTCCGAAAAGCTCAGTTGCTTCGTTGCAAGGATCCTTCTACGCTTCTCGAAAGCCTTCTAAGCAACTAGGGGGACTCCTTTCAAGAGGATCGGAGGACTCCTTTCAAAAGGTTCGGAAGCCTACTTTCAAGAGGTTCAGAGTCTTCGTTTGAAGAGGCCCGGCAGCCTCTTTTTAAGAAGTTCGAAAACCTTCTTTCAAAAGGCTGGGAAGCCTACTAATAATAAGCTCGGAACCTCTTTTCAAGTGGTTTGGAAGCCTCCTTTCAAGAGTTTTGGAAGCCTCCTTTCAAGAGATCTGGAAGCCTCCTTTCAAGAAGTCTGGAAGCCTCCTTACAAGAGGCCCGAAAGCCTCCTTTCAAGAGGCCCGAAAGCCTCCTTTCAAGAGGCCCGGAAGCCTCTTTTTAAGAGGCCCGGAAGCCTCCTTTCAAGAGGCCCGGAAGCCTTCTTTCAAGAGGCCCGGAAGCCTCCTTTCAAGAGGTTCGGAAGCCTCCTTTCAAGAGGGTCGGAAGCCTCCTTTCAAGAGGCCCGGAAGCTTCTTTTCAAGAGGCCCGGAAGCCTCCTATCAAAAGGCCCGGAAGCCTCCTTTCAAGAGGCCCGGAAGCCTCCTTACAAGAGGCCCGGAAGCCTCCTTTCAAGAGGCCCGGAAGCCTCCTTTCAAGAGGCCCGGAATCCTTCTTTTAAGAGGCCCGGAAGCCTACTTTCAAGAGGCCCGGAAGCCTTCTTTCAAGAGACCCGGGAGCCTCCTTTCAAGAGGCCCGGAAGCCTCCTTTCAAGAGGTCCGAAAGCCTCCTTTCAAGAGGCCTGGAAGCCTCCTTTCAAGAGGCTCGGAAGCCTCCTTTCAAGAGGCCCGGAAGCCTCCTTTCAAGAGGCCCGGAAGCCTCCTTTCAAGAGGCTCGGAAGCCTCCTTCCAAGAGGCCCGGAAGCCTACTTTCAAGAGGCCCTGAAGCCTCTTTTCAAGAGGCCCGGAAGCCTCTTTTCAAGAGGCTCGGAAGCCTCTTTTCAAGAGACCCGGAAGCTTTCTTTCAAGAGGCCCGGAAGCCTTCATTCAAGAGGCCCAGAAATCTTCTTTAGAGATACTCGGAAGCCTTCTTTAGAGATGCTCGGAAGCCTACTTTCAAAAGGTTCGGGAGCCTCCCTTCAAGGGGCTCGGAATTCATCTTTCTAGAGGATTGGAAACCAACGTTCAAGAGGCTCAGAAGCATCCTTTTAAGATGCTTAGGAGCTTACCTTTAAGTGACTTGTAAGCCGCTTTTCAAGAGGATCGGGCTTTTCTTCAAGATATAATGAAAATTTCGGCCATTATTTTTCATATATTTTATGAGTTACACTTATTTTCATTTACAGCAAAAAGTAGGGGGTACCTCAATTGATGCAAAAGTGCGAAGGGGTAATTCTTCAAAAAAAGGTTGACAAACGCTATCTTAACACTTTCAGCCCCACGGGGTCACGGACCCTAACAGAAAAATGGATGTATAAAATCGCACGATGGATAAAAGTGAACACTGTCTTCAGCAAAATTGCTTGAAATTAACTCCCCTATCAGGGAAAAATATCAGGCATGGGCGATCATGGCCTTACGGCAACCTAGAACGTCATGAACACGGTGAAGTTATGAACAAGAAAATAATTGGTATATTGGCAGCGGATTGTACTGTTTCAAAATAAGATTTTTATTCAAACGTATCCGTAGAGTTACCGTGATATACAATAAACTATGTTTAATCTTCCTTGGACGTCGTAGGCCATCCAAACTATCCTTGAGTTCAGGACATGAAATCTACAGCTGCAAAAAAGCTTTTTTTGTAACTCAAAGTTTTTTTTTGAGTATTCAACCATGTTCGTTACATCTTATGGAAGATGGGAAAAACAACGCAAGGTAGTTCTGGGATATTTTGGGTTATCCAAACTATTCTTGAGTTTGGAACTTGAGATCTACAGCTACGTTGAAGCTTTTTTTTCGGTACTCAAAGCTTCAATTTTCACCTACACCTGGTGGGAGGTCAACGAATATCGTAAGACAGTTTTGAAATATTCTGGGTCATCCAAACTGTCCTTGAGTTGAGTACTTGAGATCTACGGCTGCAAGAAAATGTTGTTCGGTACTCAAAGCTTAAATATGCATTTAATTATATCCATTGCACCATCCATGACCATGTCTCTTGATCTCCAGGAATATTTTATGGACATGGCTGAATACATATCCAAGCTTGGAGCGACGAAAAAAGCTAATGTCGTAGCTGTAGATCGCAAGTTCTGAACTCAAGGTTTGACCCAAGATATCCCATTACCATCTGACCATGTCTCTTGATCTTGAGGAATATGTTATGGACATAGTTGAATACATGTCTAAGCTTGGAGCGACGAAAAAAGCTAGGGTCGTAGTTGTAGATCGCAAGTTCTGAGCTCATGGATGGTTTGGATGACTCAGGATATCCCATTACCATCTGACTGTGTCTCTTGATCTCTAGGAATATTTTATGGACATGGTTGAATACATATCCAAGCTTGAAGCGACAAAAAAAGTAAATATCGTAGCTGTAGATCGCAAGTTCTGAACTCAAGGTTTGACCCAGGATATCCCATTACCATCTGACCATGTCTCTTGATCTTGAGGAATATGTTATGGACATAGTTAAATACATTTCTAAGCTTGGAGCGACGAGAAAAGCTAGTGTTGTGGCTGTATATCGCAAGTTCTGGACTCAAGGATGGTTTAGATGACCCAGGATATCCGAAAACTATCTGCCCATGTCTCTTGATCTCTATGAATATTTTATGGACATGGTTGAATACATATCCAAGCTTGGAGCGACGAAAAAAGCTAATGTCGTAGCTGTAGATCGCAAGTTCTGAACTCAAGGATGGTTTGAATGCCCCAGGATATCCCATTACCATCTGACCATGCCCCTAGATCTTGAGGAATATGTTATGAACATAGTTGAATACATTTCTAAGCTTGGAGCGACGAAAAAAGCTAATATCGTAGCTGTAGATCGCAAGTTCTGAACTCAAGGATGGTTTGGATGGCCCTGGATATCCCAAAACCATCTCACCATGTCTTTTGATCTTCAGGAATATATTAAGGACATTGTTGAATATATATCCAAGCTGAGACTGACGAAAAAAGCTAGCATGGTAACTGTAGATCGCAAGTTCTGGACTCAAGGATATTTTGGATGATCTAGCACATCCCAAAAAATATTATTCAACTTGTTTTGTCATTTCTCCATTATTGTTCACGAAAACAAGTGATATCTATCAAATTTACTTGGTAATACCGCTAAGAAAAATTTGGGCCTGAAAGGGTTAAGAAATTACTGGAAAAAATTTGTTTAATGAAATTCCTGAAACAATTGCTGAAGCAATTTCTTTAAAAAATCCTAAACCAATTTCCGCAGAAATTTATAAAGCAATTAAAAAAAATACGATGGAATTCTTCCAAGGGACTTTTGAGAGGATTCCCTAAGACAATTTCCGAAAAAATTTCCTTAAGAATTCCGACAAAATTTCCAAATGAGTTTCCGAAGAAATTCTTTAAAAAAATCGTTGTTCTTTAAGGATTTTTTTTAAAGATTTTCCTATAGGTTTTTTCGATAGAATTCTTAGAATTCCGTTCTTGAATTTTCTAAGGAATATCTTGACGCTTTCCAAAAGAATTTCTGTATCTATCTCTCAAATAATTTCCTGATGATTTGCCGAAAGAATCCCTGTAAGAAATTCTGAAGGAATTCTTGGAGAAATCTACAGAAAAATCAAGAAGTTCCTTTGGAAATTCTTCTAGGAATTTATTTTGTAATTCCTGAAAATAATTTCGGAGATATTGCGAGAGCCGATGGAAATTCTGTAAGAAATTCTGTAAGATTATCTAAAAGAGTTCTTGGACAAATTTTGAAGAAATTTTCGAAGTAATTCCTAACGGAATTTCTTCTGAAGGTGTTTCTAGATTTATTTGCGGAGGATTTTTAATGAAAATCTTTGAGGAATTCAGTGATGAATCACTGGAGGAATTTTCGAATCCTGGAGGAATTCTTAAAGATATGCATGCAAGATCTTCTGGATGACTAATCGAATTAATTCCCACCCGAAAACATTCTCGACTGGACCGGATCTAACTCGCAATCTCGGCATTGGCAATCCTACGCTCATGCTCGCAAGGATAACTGGCGACCCCTTGGACATCATCCTTGGACCATATGCTATTTGAACTGGATTTGGTACATACTACCGAGGAAGACATTGCAAAACTCATAATTGATCTAGTAGATACTTTGAACTGAACTCGAAAACGTTTTGGAGTACCTTGTACTTCAGAAAATTGGATTTACATTATTCCTATTGAATATATTGCTTATATGCCAAAGATAAGAACATTGCAAAAACTTTGATTGACCTGGTAGATACCTTGAGCTGAAGGTAAAGTTAAACTTGACCTCCAATATTTTTTTCTGGGTAGACGACATCCTGTTAAACATTTTTGTTGAAGAAACTGGGGACTTAGCTCGCATCTGTGATTTTTTGACAACCAACCTAAAACGCTCGGCATATATGACCCATCCGTCCCAAAAGGGATAAGGAGGTCAAATATTTCCAAAGTTATTGTTATGTTATCAACGAATGCCACCTTATCTTAGGGAACGCTAATAAATTACGTCACAGTTTTAGTGGGAAGGAGAGGGTTTCTAAAAGTTTGACTACTCATATATTTTTTTTGTAAATTTCTTGCAAAAAGTGGGATAAAGAAGGGAAGAGGGATTGAAAATGCTTAATTTCTGTGTGACATAATTCATGGACATTCCCTTGATGCACTCCTTACTTACACCCATAATAATCAATATACATTTCCTATCTCTTTTTACTAACCCTTGCCTCCCACTAGCACGTTCACGTGGTTCATGGACAGTCCCTTACCATTTAAAAATGTTAGAACCTGAGAATCTAACATTTTCCCAGCAATATAATATTTTTACTGAAACATTAGCTAAAAAAAATCGTCAAAGAAAATTACTCCGTTTTGTTGCTGTTCCGATTTTATTAACTGAAACTCACGTACCGTGTTGATAAAAATGGATTATATCTGTAACATTTTTTTAATTTTAAATTTAATTGATTTATTTGTGTTTTTTCCTGATGTGGTTTCATGTCTGATGTCTAATAGCGAGAATGTTATTTCGCGCCGCAGAGAGCACTTAATTCAGCTAATTGGTCAACTTTTAAGCTATTCGCTTACTTTAACGTGTATTGTGAAATTTCTATATATATTACCACAATGTACTTAATTGTTTATTGTCTACTCCAAGTAAACCTTCATTCGACTGGGAGAAGCAATTTCCCACATCGCATCAACCTAATTTATCCCAAAGTAGCGATTACATGCCAGTTTCGCACCCCGCTTCAATTACCTACCCAAAGAGAACCAACGTTCATCCCATCTCATCGCTTGGGTGGTTACGCTTGACGCAATGGTAATCGTAATACACAGCACAGCGTCAATCAATCAATTAGGCTTGTGTTTACAAACATTTACACCTCTGCCCTGCCGGCAGTTTTGCTGCATCCTTGTTCGTATGGTCAAACGTGATGAACGCAACCAATATGTTGCCAATACATGTAATGATATGCTGGGACATCCTCACCCCAGGGATGAATAATCTGTTGCAGAGAATCTCAAACGTATCCCTTTCCGTAGCTTGGCTGAGCGATGCAAAAATATTAATGTAAATAAAGTATAGCAAACTGTCAATGTTACCGGGCACAAATATCTGCTGAATGCTACTAACGTTCCTGAAAAATACTTTATATGAATTGTTGGATTGAATGCGATTATCGATTATCAATTAGAATGGAAAACATATTGTAATAAACTATTTCTCTGTAGACCTGCACTTCTTCTAAACCATCTGTATCAAATCTAAGTGTAATTTACTTAGTGAATATTTTCCACATCAGATCCCAACCGAAACTGTCGGATGCGGCTCAGGATATTACTTTCCTGTTTCCAGCGATTTACTTCCATCAAGCGGTTGCAGCGGAGGTTGGCTAATTGTAATTTATGGCATCTATGGGATTTGAAATTTCTCCTCGCTTGACGCTGCACTTTCTCGGCGCACAAAACTACTAAAATCAATAATCGTCGTACGAAGCCCATCAGCACACATGTAAACGCCTCAATTATAAACCTATCAAGATTTGACCCGTGCTTTCTTCACCCGGGGCATGAATGCCCAGATCGGCATACCGGCGGGCGGGGAAAACCTGTTTCAAATTATTTGAACCGAACCAACGAGAGATGGGTCAACGTTTGATTTGAACCTTTCCAGTTTCGAACTTGTCTTCCCCGTAATCGCGTCGTCGGCCTACCCATATGCTCACCTGGGCACCGAGCAATGCAAACCACAACAAAGACTTTCGGAACAACCCGGTCCACGTGAGTGAAAGATAAAACGAAACAGTTATTAGAGGGGGCATGTCCACCACATTTTGCCAGGGAGTCACGCACCTACCCATATGCTCGTATGTATATGCGATGTTCTGGCATTGATGAGCGAATGGATGACGATTTTGTGTGCGGTGCTTTTAAGCTGACGAGACTGGGTGTGGTTCGGTTCAGTAAAATCTGTGCGTTTTGCCGGTTGTTTTATGTTTTTGTTCAAATATATCACATAACAGTTGGAATATTAGTTTTATGTGTTATATCGATTTCGTAAGGAGAAGTTCTACTAGCTGGACAGTGTTGAGAAAGTGTTGCATACGACATGTAAAAGTCGTATTTCCGACTAAAAGGAAACACGTATCTATTGCTAAAACGTGTCACTTTTCACGATGCTCGGGGTATTTGAAGCCACTGTGCGCACTGTCAAATACGTTTCATGGTAGGAAACTGCCGAGCACATAATCGATCCGGTGTTAAATTGCTGGAATAATCACACTTAACGCCGCTTTTATAGCCCACTGACAATCATAAACTCGGTATGTTGCACTTAATGTCCCGATGTGGCCGAATGATACTAAAAATACAAGATTAATACACCTAGCGATAGTTATGGATTTACATTTCGCGTTTATTATAAAATAAGAAAGATAAAAAAGTAGAAGGCTTTCACTACTCATTACTATTTTTTGCATTTACCATTAACACTTTTTTGTTGTTACTTAGAGAAACAAATATAGATCGGTTTGGTAAATTTTATATATGTAAAATTGGAAAAATTTCATTCAAATTTGTAGACTTCTATATAAACTTTCATTTTTTTTTTCAAAATTGTACATTTAAAAATTGTTCTCACACTGATTTATTTATTGCCATTTTTTAAATTTCAAAATGAATTTCTATGGAGTGTATAAATTTTAGTTTTATTCATCCTTAGCCTTCTCACATGGTTCTCCAGTAGACCCCTATAAACCAATACAAAATGGTAAAAACTGTTTTCTTTTTCTCTATTTTCAGGTGAATTTTATGAACATTATGGAAACAATGTAAGGTGCGGTGATCAACATCGAAAATACTAATGGCAGTTTGAATAAGTCGAAGAAAAAGGTATTGCTTATCTACATGTTCATTCGGATTCGAAGGTACATAAAACTCAAATAACGGCTATTGGGCATTGATTGGCTGGTCTGCTCTAAAAAAACCAAAGCTGTATTATTATAGACTTTAAAACATGTCACATCCCGAGTTTTGTAAAACACAAAATTGTATATGATGCAACATAAGATGCTAAACTGGAGGCGATATACGTACATATTGTATGGGGATTCCGAAAAATGGGTTTTAGTATGATAAATCGGGACCAAAATGGTCCAGCCGGATTTACTTTACATGATCGTTCTTGCCAAAAAATCAAATTGGTACAGAAAACAATTAATTTCCATAAAACTCAAAAAACTGAGTGTTATAATCAATTTTATGCAACTCATTTGAATGTTATAATGTTTATTGAAGTACTCATTTTGTTGGTATGGAAAAGTAGCCGTTTCTCAACTTAAACATGAACTGTAAAATCAGGTTTTATGATCCGGAATTGTAAAACGTCTTTTCCAATCTGCAGTAAATCGTGAATTACATTTGAAAGGATAGAGATAGAAAGTTGCTATTTTTAGCAAAATGATCGTTATAAAATTTCATAAAAAGCATTATTATGGATACCTATTTTGGACGCATTGTTGTAAAAAAAAATCATTTCAGGGCATTTAAAGCATCAGAGAAAAATATATATGTAGACCTAAACATGTCGTATCAAAGTTTGACTATAAAGTTATAACCCAAGTTAAATGTAAAAAATATGAAATGGATGGGTTCCATCCCGATATACCGCTTTTCGATGATACTATAAAAATGAACTTTTTTCAATAAATGGGTCGGGGCTAAACGTCGTTTCCCAGAGTTGCCATAGAACAATTTATCTTTTGTTATCCTAAACTTCGTCCAATTTTGGGACACCCTAATGGAGAAACACCTATATGACCTCACCTTTAGCATCTTTTGTGTCATAATATACGATGGCAGCGGGTCGTTAATCATTACTCTAGATTGCCTGTAAATTTATTGATTAAATAAAGTTTGTCCACAGTTACATTGCATCACTTAGAGCTACTCGAAAAAATAGGTCTCTCAACCGGTTGTCAAATTGTCAGGGACTGACTTCTTCTTCTTCAATGGCTCTACATTCCAACTGGAACTTGGCCTGCTTTTCAACTTAGTATTCTATTAGCATTTCCTCAGTTATTAATTGAAAGCTTTTCTATGCCCGCCATTGCATGAGTAATGAGTATGTATCTTGTGTGGCAAGTACAATGGATACACTATGCCCAGGGAGTCGAGAATGTTTCCCACCCGAAAACATCCTAGACCGGACCGAGAATCGAACTCGCCATCTCCGGATTGGCAATCCTACGCCTTTGCTCGCAAGGCTATTGGGACTGAGACTACACTCAGTTCTTTTTTTTAACACGGGTGGTTTTTAGTCGATTAAGACCTTTTGCGTTAATGAAACTATGAGTTAACCCTATGAAAAAAATCTCAGAAAATCAAAGAAAATTCTGGTGGTATTTAAAAAGTTGTAATGAATCAGGTTAACCGGGAAATTTAAGAATACCAACCGTGTCAAAAAATATTGGGTGTACTTCACTTTAATTCTTCAAGATTTGAGCTTAATTAAGGTCAACTTTCCCAACGAACCCATCACCCAAATAATCAAAAATACTAACGATAAGTTATTAGCCAACAAAAAGTGGACGAGAGAGTTCAATTCACCATCTTATGTTCCGGAGTGACGATTTTTGGATGTTTGCGAAACTCGTGTATTTATTCAAATCTAGCCCATTATCTTTTGATCAGCCACAACTATGTTGTTTTCTTGTGTAATTGGCACGAAATTGGATTACTAGCATCTTTTTATAAAAAAAACAGATTAATCCACCTAGCGGTGATGGTGCCTTTCTCGTTCGTTCAAAAGGTTTGGAAAACTCTAAAACAACAACAATATGTGGATTGGTCTCATTTTTCATATTTGTTTATATGCATAAAAAAAATTCTCGCTAAACGCAATTTGTTGCAAACAAATCGGATGAGCATAAGAGCAAAAAATGGCATTTTATTTTGAAGTTTTAAAATTAGTATTTTCGCCATAACTTTTGACCCAATTGTACGATCCGGCCAAGTTGCGAGCGACATGAGAAGCACACATATTGCACATCAATCACAGTTATTTATATATGACCGGATTCAGTCACAATATGGTTACTGCAACCAGATTTGTTGAACTTGTGTTGCTTTGGGAATAGATGAAGTCTAAGTGCTAAAAAAGTGAGCTAGAATTTTTTGAACTCTTTTTCACAATAAATAGTAATTTTCCGATCTGGCCAATTTTCAATAAGAAACAATGAGACATTCAGCGTCGAATGTAATTTAATGCGAGCAAATCGTCTGAATGTCAAAGTGCCTGAAAAATGAGTGACATTTTTTTAGCGATTTTCCCATAAAAAAATGGTATAATTTTCGATCCCATAGTCCGATATGGCCAATTTTCAATAGAAAACAACGGGACAGGATTCTGCGTCGAATGCAACTTGTTGCGAGCAATTTGAGGTTGAGGATAAGTGCCCGAAAAATGAGTGACATTTTTTACGTGATTTTTTTCGTATGAATTTGTATTTTGGCCATAACTTTCGATCCCACAGTCCGATCTGACCAATTTCAAATAGGAAACAATGGGATAGGATTCTGCGTCGAATGCGTAAAATCCATTAAAAAAATCCCATCGGTTGAGGATAAGTGCCCGAAAAATGAGTGACATATTTTACGCGATTTTTTTGTATGAATTTGTATTTTGGCCATAACTTTCGATCCCATAGTCCGATCTGGCCAATTTCAAATAGGAAACAATGAGACAGGATTTTACGTCGAATGCAACTTGTTGCGAGCAAATCGGTTGAGGATAAGTGCCCGAAAAATGAGTGACATATTTTACACGATTTTTTTGTATGAATTTGTATTTTGGCCATAACTTTTGATCCCACAGTCCGATCTGGCCAATTTCAAATAGGAAACAATGGGATAGGATTCTGCGTCGAATGCAACTTGTTGCAAGCAAATCGGTTGAAGATAAGTGCCCGAAAAATGAGTGGCATTTTTTACGCGGCATTTTTTTGTTTGTATGAATTTGTGTTTTGGCCATAGCTTTCGATCCCATAGTCCGATCTGGCCAATTTCAAATAGGAAACAATGGGACAGGATTTCGCGTCGAATGCAACTTGTTGCGAGCAAATCGGTTGAGGATAAGTGCCCGAAAAATGAGTGACATATTTTACGCGATTTTTTTGTATGAATTTTTATTTTGGCCAAACTTGTGATCCCATAGTCCGATCCGGCCAATTTCAAATAGGAAACAATGGGACAGGATTTCGCGTCGAATGCAACAAATCGGTTGAGGATAAGTGTCCGAAAAATAAGTGACATTTTTTGAGTAGTTTTGCGCGCACACACACACACACACACACACACACACACACACACACACACACACACACACACACACACACACACACACACACACACACACACACACACACACACAGACATCACCTCAATTCGTCGAACTGAGTCGATTGGTATATAACACTAGGGGTCTCCGGGCCTTCTATAAAAAGTTTGTTTTGGGAGCGATCATATAGCCTTTACCGTATACTTAGTATACGAGAAAGGCAAAAAGGTGAGTGTGTATAATTATCTAGCGCACGTGCTGTATTATTGAAACCACTTGAAATCTCACCCAAACTCACCTCCTATTGTCACCCCTGATATCGGTTGTATAACAATGCCAAATGTATCAAATTGTACATTGTTACTAGATCCGCCTTGTGATGATCGTAAAAAAATGAGGCCAATCTCTTAATCAGTTTACTTCTAGACTCGTTTTCAATGCTTCATGGAATATGGGTCTGTGATATTTGTCCATAAACTGATGAATTTCTGGATAAATAAACACATTTTTATCAACTTTACGGCTGATGTTCAACTATTAAGTACATTCTGCGACAATACTTCCAAGGCATGTTTAGTACATGTAATGCAATGATCTTCCTTGAAATCGTAGATTTTTCGGCTGTGCAGTCACTGTAGCAATGAAAATGAAAGTTTGTTCTTTGCCCTACGGTACTGAGCTTACAATGTGGCAAATGAATAACTAAGCCGACGATGTACAGCAGGCCTGCCCAACCTTTTCAAGACACATTTTCAGAATTAACGTTTGCCGGCGGGCTAAAAAAAAATCGTGTATATTTTCAAAATTTTCAAACACTATTTCACCAGAATGGCAAAACAATTTTGAGAAAAACTAAATACGATTGAATTGCGTTAACAAATTCTTTTTTTAAATACAGGTCTTATGGTTGAAAATTTAATGAGAAACATGAAATTGCTGCCTATTCTCGAATAATCAGCGCATATTGTTTTCGCAATCGGTGACCAAAATTCGCAAACAGGATTCTATTCTTGAAATGTTCTTAGATGAAAGACGTTTTCTTTCTGAAATTTAGATTTGAGCTCGTCGTTGTATTGGAGGTTGAGAATATCCATTTGAAACATTTCGGATACATTTAATAATTTTACATCATAACACGGTGTTGAGAAAATGGATAATTTGGCTATAAAATCAACAAGATGAGGGAAATGTACCAGTTTTCAGCAAAAAACTGTGCCAAAATATTTTGCGTCAATTTCGTTTTAAAAGCTTTAATGTTGGATAATAAAACTATAACGTGTTAATCTGTGCCTTGCAGCTTTATGTTCAAGTCATTGAGATGTTTGCTAATATCTAACAGAAAAATAATTGTCACTAAATACACAATACACTCAAAATAATTGTCACTTCAATTCCACTATAAAAAGTCATGTAGACTTTAAAAATCGAAGTTTTCATCGGCCTTACTGGAATCAAATAAAATTTACTCAAATCACATCTGCATCTTGATAAGAAATGTAGTGGAATTCATTAGAAAACATAGAAAATAATATCTATATACTCTTCTAGTGAATATTACTCAAAATGAATGTATGAAAAAATTATATGAGTGGGGTTCTCAGAGCGAAATGTATGTTTATTAACAATCGCTAAAGAAACATTTTGCAGAAGCATTATGAGAACGATTTGCAAATAATATGCTTGAGTGTGAATTAATTTTCTAATCCTTTTTTTTGTCCTCGTCCGTTTCTAGTGGACGATATATCAACTACAGGGATACTATAGAAACAAATTAACGAAGTTTCACTTAAAATTTAAGTACATGGCCAAACAATAAGGCCGATACAAATATTTAACTTTTGTCCTACTAGTCTCCGAAAGGTCAAGGGGGATAATAATAAATAAATATTAAAATGTAAAAAATCAAAAACTCCTCGGAATTGTTAAAGAATGTTTGAAAATCCTCAAAAATTTTCGAATTTTATTTTGTTGCCCCCTCAAAATATTATTTTTTGGCAAAAAAAATCCGAGAGGGGGAGACAAAATGGATTTTAAATATTTGTATCGGCCTAATTCACCTAAATTTATTATATTTTCTAGTGAATTAAGAATAATGAGTGCCATCACTAATGAATCATTCAACTTTTACACCAGAAATTGCATAGAAAATATCTGCATATATTTTCAAGCAGCTTTTAAGTGAAAATTATTTTGAGTGTAAGTCACTCGTCCATTCAGGACCATTCAGTTCGAGCATTAGGATTTTTTCTACCTTGTAATAATAGTGCGATTTCGTTTCGAAGAGAATAAAATCTCTCAAGCCTGGTTCTACGTTTTATTCAACGAACTACTCAATAATACAGCAAATCTCCATATTCTGCTTCCATTTCCGTCAACATAATTTAGAATTGGTGTTGTTGAATTGGTTTAACTTAATGACGAGCGTCAGTACTTCAGGAATATTAATTGTTTTCACACATGAATTCTCTTGGTGAATAATGCAATGTGCGGGGAAGTATAACCATACCACTGTGATTGCTTTTCCTTTCTTAGAAGTGTCATAATGCCAGTGTTCTTTCCCTCCATCGCCAGTGCCGGCTCCATCAGTTGTAAGGTCACTCAAGTTTTTAGAGGAGTGTCCAAGCCCCTTCATACAGGTCTTAACAGCTCCTCCCAGGAGTCCCAGGTCTTTTCCGGTAGTTGTTCCACTCGTTGGGATCAAAGTTGCCGATTCCTCTGTGATTTAAAGATGATCATCAACTCCCCTTATGAAGACTGCTGTTGTTTTCAACATCAGTATTGTCATTTATTACGAGACAGCAGAATTTGAAACAGGTGGCTTTTCCACGTAACGTAGTTTTCAAATCTTTAGCAAGAACTTTTACACATCGTATTCTGAGACAAACTAATGCTACTGAAGGAGTTTTTTTTCCTTAGGGCACACGATGCCGACAATAGCCGATGTGCATTCTGTCCTGGCCACGTCCTTGCGAATGCTGAGGAAGGGGAAGGATGGTTTGTTGGACACCTACTTAAGAAAGATGCAGACCTCTACGACCTCTCATAGGTGCCACGGGAGGTTTTGGGATTGTGTGGAAGGTTATAACAGTAGGAATCGTTTTGGTAGAACGTGAAACACAGAAAGAACTAAGATAGAAATACAAAGTAGGAAGGGGACGAGCCTGGAATTGAACCCACGACCTCCTGCTTATAAGGCAGAAGCGGTAGCCACTAGACCACCGAGCTCGTCCTTGCTTCGATAATCCACTGTTCCACTAAAAAATTTATTCAATAATAAAATTAATTAAATGAGCATCTTATTTTTTAAACTTCCTAAACATTTGTTATCTTCCTAGTCCAGTGTAAATACCGTATTTCGTATAATGTTTGTTTTCGTAATGTCGTTTCAGATCATATTCCTTGCGGTCGTACACTTATTACGTAAGCAATTTTTCTGGGATTTTCGACCCCCAGTCCCCCCATGTAAGATTTTTTTTTCATACAAATGATTTTTTATTTATATGGTGCGTAAGAAAACACCAGACCCCCCTCCCTCCATAAGTGCTTACGTAATATGTGTACGGCCCCTTCAACACAGCATTACTTTCTGAACAAATTAAGGTGATTATAGAATGAAGCCCGTGGTGAATTTCAAATTCACCACACGTTTATCTGCATACATTTCCAAAAGCCCAAATCTAGCGTAATAGTTTTCGTACAGTGCCGAAACTCAAATCATGATTGTTCAGCATAACTAAGCAAACGATCTACCATTATTTCAGCCGCATACGCGTTATGGTTCTTTCATCTCGTGCTCTTGAAAACAAATATTGGAAAAGCACGTGGTTTACAAAATGGCCGATTTCTGGCTTCATTCTATAATCACCTTAAGCAAACCGACTTTCCTTTGTTCAACATAACAACGCGATGTTCCACATTAACCTTTCGTTTCATTGGGTCACTTGGTACACTCAATCCAGCCATTTTTAAATTATGTAAAATATTATATTTTGTTTCAAATACGAATGTAAGAAATTATTGGAACACATAAAATGAGGGGCTCGATTACCAGATGTATTTTTTTAAACCAGTGATATCCTACAGTATTTATGAATAAATTATAAAAAAGAAGCTTCTCGAGCTACATAGTATACTTGTGGGCCGATTATGAAGTATTTTCTACCTCGGTGCGCGGGCCACAGAAAATAGAGCTGAGGGCCGTACGTTTGGCAGCCCTGATGTACAGTGTACACCCTTTTGTTTTGATCCATTTATTTATTTTATTTCGTCAACCAACGTAGACTAGTACATATACATATACATGTTTGTTTTTGTAATGCTATAGTATAATTAGATAATAGGTTTTTTTTAGTAAAGTGATGTATAATTTTGATTTTGAATTTATATTGCTGAATTTGTAATGTTTGTTCTTTGGAAATACTGTCTAATGTTATGCCGAGACATTGTTAAGTCAATAGTTTCGCAGTGTTGATTGTAAACGGCCATCATTCGGTTGAGAGGCCCAAATTTGGCGTAATTTGTTCGGCAGTGGATGGTTAAAAATAATGTTCTATGTCGAAGTAGCCGAGAAGGTATGTAAAAGTTAAATTTCGATAAAATTTCAGTTGAATCAACACGTTGAGAAACTATATCGTTAACAAATGAAACCGTTGCACATTCTCGACGCTCTTTCAAAGTTTGTATATTTATAAGCATGCAACGTGCTTCATAAGATGGAAGAGGAAATGACGTCCAACCTAATTTACGAAGAGCGTATAATAGAAATTGTTTTTGTACTGACTCTATTCTTTCTTCATGTGTGGTTGTATAAGGCGACCATACAATGCTACAATATTCCAGTATAGATCGTACATATGAAATATATAGTGTTTTGATTATGTAGGGATCCTGAAAGTTGAAGCAAAAACGCTTGATAAAGCCTAGCATATTATTAGCTTTGTGGATGATTGTGTTATAGTGATCAACAAGAGTTAGTTTCGAATCTAAAATCACTCCTAAATCCCTAACTCTTTCGTGTCTTTCTACAGTATTGTTCCCTAATATAATTTGTGTATTTGGTGTTATTCTTTTTCTGCTGAATGATATTATGTTGCATTTCTTAACATTCAGTTGCAATAGGCTTTTTCTGCACCATGTATAGAACATGTGTATTTCATTCTGGAATATGATTATGTCGTCTTCATTTTTATTTCCATAAATAGCTTTATGTCATCGGCATAAATTAAAATCTTTATATTTTTGAGAATGAAGGTAATGTCATTCACATATAATATAAATAAAAGAGGGCCAAGATGAGAGCCTTGTGGAACTCCTGAAGTGACTTGAATGGGATTGGATTTCTTTCCGTTAAATTTTATTATTTGTTGCCGGTCTGTGAGATAAGATTCAAGCCATCTAAGGAGTCCTGGCTCAATTCCAATTTTGCAATTTGAAGAGTAACATTGGAATGTCAATACGATCAAACGCCTTGCTAAAGTCAGTGTATAGAGCTTCCACGTAGTTACCATTATCCATTGCATTAAGAGAATAGTCAATGAATTCTATTAAATTTGTAGCGGTAGAGCGACCTTTGAAAAATCCATGCTGCTTATTCGTAATTCTGTTTTTAAGTTGTGAAAATAATTTTTCATTGATAATGGATTCAAAAAGTTTGGGAATGCAAGAGATAATGGCTATTCCACGGTAATTACGAATGTCAGATTTTTTGCCTGATTTGAATATAGGCACAAGATAGGAGCTTTTCCATACCCTGGGAAAATTTCCGGATTCCAATGACAATCTGAAGAGCCAAAACAAAGGTGCAGTCAGCTATTTAGCCAGATTCTTCATAAATATCGGTGGAATACCATTAGGACCAGGGCCTTTAGATGCAGCTAAGTTTTTTAAAGCGTTTAGAATATCGTTCACCATGATCTGTTTAACACCGATATCCCTAGCGAATTCTGGGATAGGCGCAAAAAAATCTAGGTCGCGATCTTGTTCCGATCTTACTATATGGTCCATTATTATGGGCGATTCAAATACGACGTCCACTGCTTTTTAGATTTCTAGACTCCCCCTCCCCCTATGTCACGCTTTTTTGTATACTTAGTATATGTACTGTCGCAAATTCTTAGACCCCCCCTCCCCAAAACCTGTGACATCATTGGAAGATGTGACGAATTGAGGATGATGATGAAGGAACGGTCCAAAATAGAAGTTTAGATCAATGGGTTTCATTTTTTCATCGATTGACATTTATGGTTTTCATTTATATACTTCACAGTCATTTTTTGATATATCTTATTTATTTAATTCTTTATTTTTCAAAAGGGGACCATAGAGAGGTAAACTATGATTTTTCAATAATTTCAGTGGACAATATCTGGTTGGTCGAATTTTCAATAGCAAAATAAACCGAATCCTCTTTAAATGCAACTTGTTGCGTGTAAATCGTTCAATGCTTCACTACAAAAAGTATTTTACACTGGCTAGACGTGCCCAGAAACCAAAAAAATATATGATGAACGGCTTGTCAATGAAAAATAAGGGTGCCAATGACCAATGAAGGTGACCACAAACGAATTTTGCAACGTTTCTGGAATGTGATGAAAACAATTATTCCTGCTAATATTTTGATAGCAATATTGATTGGACCTCAAAATAGATTACGACGCAGAATCCTGTCACATTGTTCCCTATTTCAGAAGTTATGGCCAAAATCTCAAAAGTTTTGGCCAAAATTCTATTTTGATAACACACGATAAAGGCTCCATCACCACTAGGTAGATTAATCTGGGTTTTTAATTAAATCATTTCTCTTTATTAAACTTTAAAAAGGGTAAATAAAAAACTGATTTTTGAAAATTATTTGATAACCGTAAAGTAAGATGTGACTCAATATTTTACATAGCAATAATGATTCTAACCATATAATACGCTGTTTTTCATTAGGCGGGAAAACATCGTGTTGCTGTAGCAAATAAATGTCAGTCTTTAGAATGACAGCATCTTCTTTCTGTCAAAAGATACGTGGGGGTGTCCATAACCGATCGGTACTTACAACCGAACCACTTCCTCCGCTGTTTAAGCTCTTTCAACCTACGAGGGTTCGCTCTATTGTGAGGCATTAAGCAAATAAACTGAAAGAAAAGTAATCTCACATTTTAATCTACTTTTCCAGTTAACAAAACTGTTTAGCATTAAGGTTATTATAGAATGAAGCCCGTGGTGAATTTTAAATTCACCACACGTTTATCTACATACATTTACAAAACCCCAAATGTGGCGTAATAGTTTTCGTACAGTGCCGATACTCAAATTATGATTGTTCAGCATAACTAAGCAAACGATCTACCATTATTTTAGCCTCATACGCGTTAAGCCCCAAACGCAATACAACGGAACGGCGACGGAAACGGCAAATTTGACAGAAAATATATGGGCTAACTGTCAAATTTTCCGTTTCCGTCGCCGTTCCGTTGTATTGCGTTTGGGGCTTTATGGTTCTTTCATCTCGCGCTCTTGAAAAAAATATTGGAAAAGCACGTGGTTTACAAAATGGCCGATTTCTGGCTTCATTCTATAATCACCTTAAAGCCGTTTGGCATAATGGTCCTAATGGCATAATGGTATAACAACTTTGTAATCACCGATTTCGGATCTAAGAAAATGTTCAGTTATGTTCAATTCCCTATAATTATTGTCCTTTGAACATCATTTGTGTGTTTGAAAAGTTATGAATAAACTGATCGTAGGAACATTAGTAGTCTTCATAAAATGTTTATGCTTTGTGCCTTTTCCGCTTATGCCTCTGAGTCATAAACAAGATCAATGGAAACGCGAGTGGTTGAGAGCAAACACTTTTTTTTTTCAATATATGCAGAAGGCAATAAAATTTGATGAAGAAGGCAATAAAATTTAATTATGTTGAAGATATAAGCAGCCTTTGGAAAACAAACTTTGTCCTGCATAAGTTAAGAAAGTATCCGCTTCCGTCGGATCCATTCTCCCGACATATGGCAAAGGGAGATATGATTCCTTAAACTAAAAATTAATGCATTGGTTAATGGTTTATAAAAAGGGAAAATATGATTTCCTTCAAAGAATGCATTTGTTTGGCGGAATATAAGAAAGGGTATATAGGTGAAGAGGTTCGGTTGTGAGCACCCCTACGTATCTTTTGACAGGAAACAGATGCTGTCTTTCTAACAACTGCCATTTGTTGCTTTAGTAACACGATGTTTTATGATCAATACAGGCCGGACTCGATTATCCGGAGGCTCGATTAACCGGAGTCTCGATTATCCGACGCTCGATTCCGGAGAAAATGGCTCGATTATCCGGAGTAATATTTTTACCCATCTTACAAAAATAGAAATATTATCTTTGTGTATCTATAACGTATCCAATATGTGCAAGACATGATAGTGACTTTCTCGCTTTTCTGAGCAAGCATCCATAAATTACGTAACGTTAAGAGGGGGAGCAGGTTTGCCCGAAGTGTGACAATCAATACAAAAATTTGCAATGATTCATACAAAAAGTGTGACATAAGGGGAGGGAGGTTGAAAATGGCCAATTTTCGCGTTACGTAATTAATGGATCTGGACTGTTCACAATTTACGTAACGCTTCAGGAGAAATAAGGAAATAGAATGTCAAATGGTGCTATGCGATGAAATTCATTATTTTTTGTTTTATTTCATGGATGTTCCGGAATTTTCGAAAGGCCACGACATGTATAAGCCACACCATCAAGTGCATCTGAAAAGTCTTGGAGCTTAACGATAAAATTTAGAAGTTTTCTTTTTTTGGGAAACTTAAAAAAATCATGAGGAAAAATCCTCGACGAGAAAAAAATCGAAGCGTACATGCCGGGTGGCATAGACAAACTTCTAAACAATTTCCCGTGAAAATCTCAAAGGAATTCCCGTGAAAACTTTAGAGCATTTCCTGTTGAAAATTCGAAAAACTTGGAAGAATCTCCTGGGACAGTTCATTAGATTTTCTCGGCGAAATAAAAAGATTCTTCCGTTAATGTCTTAAAAATAACTTTACGTTACGAACGTAATAAATAAATCGCGAAGCCTTCGCCGACCACAAACGCCGCCGCTGACAGTTTTCGGATCGGCGCTGACCTCTAACGGTAGTCAGAACCCATGAAAGGACCAACGGGATATTTTATTAGATTTAAATAACTAGAGAAAATATTATTTGAGCAAACGTTAAATTTTCTGCGACAACAAAAAATTGCTCGATTATCCGATTATCAGGAGTGAAATTTTTTCAACACTCCGGATAATCGAATCCGGCCATCTCTATTTAACATTAGAGACATCTCTATTTAATACTATGAGAAAAATCAATTTTTTTCTTCGTGAAAATCAACACGAAATTTTTTTTCAACCCCTTTCAAAGTATCATAAAGTGAAGTGATTTCACCCGATTCTGTTTTTACACGGCCGTGTAAAAAAAATCCCATACAAAATTTTTGCAAAGTTGCTCCATTTTGCATGATTTGTCGAGAAATCATAAAACTTTTTTTACACGGATTTTCAAATTTTGAACTGAAAACTATTTTTACACGGAACGCATCCCCCGTGTAAAAAAAGAATCGGGTGTAATTGAAAAAATGAATTCCAATAAATACGTATTCATACGGTGAATTTAATTTATTTTGATGATTGCCATCAACATTTCAGCACAAAACTTGTTTTTCATCACATTCCAAAAACTCTGCCAAAATCAGTTATGGGCACCTTTATTGGTTCGGTTATAGGTATTTAGACATATGTACACCCGATTCTTTTTTAGGTTTTAGTCTTTTAGCGTCAATGAAACTATAAGTTCAACCCACAAAAAAAAAATCACAAAAAATCAAAGAAATATATAAAGCTCTTTTAGTGGAATGTATTCAACCGTCTAAGACGAATTAAGTACCCTCCATTTAATTCAACCAGTTAATTTTCGATATCTTTGCAGATACGTATTTCGACCACAACTGTGTGGTCGTCTTCAGTTTCTCGTACTTGACTTGTGGTCGAAATACGTATCTGCAAAGATATCGAAAATTAACTGGTGGAATTAAATGGAGAGTACTTAATTCGTCTTAGACGGTTAAAAAATCAAAGAAAATTTATGTGGTATTTTAAAAGCTGTAAAAGTTTAGATGGGATGAAAATAGGAGCTATGGGATGAAGAACCGAACCGTTCCCCTATATGCACTATCCGCGAATTAAGCGTTGACCGATCTACCCGCAATAAGTTTCGGATTTCGGTCCATTGTTTTCTATTGAAAATTGGGACGATTAGGCATTGCTTGAAGTAATATTGAGAAATCGTCGTTTTTTTTTCATAGGGACCCGCCTAAAAAAACAAGAAATTGAAAAAAATACTCAGATATTCAGATATATATCACCTTTGAAGTTATAGAAATATCATCGTTTCTTCCTCTATAATGAACTCACTTATAAAAAAGTTTTTTGCCTTTCTCGTACAACAAAGTTGTACCGAAAGGCTATCATTTCACTCTGAGAACGAACTTTTTATAGAAGGCTCGTAGACCCATAGTGTTATATACCAATCGACTCAGCTCGTCAAACTGAGCACATGTCTGTCTGTTCGTGTGTATGTATGTGTGTGTGTGTGTGTGTGTGTGTGTGTGTGTGTGTGTGTATGTGTGTGTGTATGTGTGTGTGTATGTGTGTGTGTATATGTGTGT